>NW_007245715.1:126523-165979 GCF_000164805.1 Carlito syrichta
GAGGTTGCACTAGTTTACACTCCCACTAACAGTGTAGACATGTTCCCTTTTCACCACATCCTCTCCAGCATCTGTTATTTTTTTGAGTTATTGATAATGGCCATTCTGACTGGAGTTAGATGGTATCAGTGTAGTTTTAATTTGCATCTCCTTGATGATTAGTGAGGTTGGACATTTCTTCATGTGTCTGTTGGCTGCTCGTATGTCTTCTTTTGTGAAGTATCTGTTCATATCTTTTGCCCACTTTATAATGGGGTTATTTGCTTTTTTCTTTTCAGCACATTTGAGTTCCTTGTAGATCCTTGATGTTAGGCCTTTGTCAGACATGGAGTTGGCAAATACTTTTCCCAGTCTGTGGGCTGTCTCCCTGCTCTCTTGATGGTTTCTTTGGCTTTGTAGAAGCTTGTCAGTTTAATGAGGTCCCACTTGTCTATCTTATTTCTTATGGCCCATGCGTTTCGGGTCGTGTTCAGGAATTGAATGCCAGTTCCAATTTCCATAAGGGTGTGTCCTGAATTTTCTAAGGTTCTTATGGTTTGATGTTTTACATTTAGGTCTCTGATTCATTTAGAGTTAATTTTTGTGTATGGGGATAGATAGGAATCTTGTTTGAGTCTTCTGCCTGTGGTCAGTCAGTTTTCTGTGGTGCATTTACTCCATTCACATTCAGGTTGATTACTGAAATGTGATTGTTTATCTCTGTCATGTGGTTCTTACAAACTTTTTTCTTTGTTTGCTTGTTTTCTTTTGGTTTGGGGGTTGATGTATGTGTGTGTTTTCAAGTTTCTTGTTGCACTGTATTCTCTGTTGACTCTGTGCTCTATTGTTCTCTTGGAAAGTGTGTGGTCATTCTTTTTTTTTCTTTCTTTCTTCTGTGCTTAATACCTTTTTAATTGTCTCCTGTAGAGCTGGTCTGGAAGCTGCATACTCTCTTAGGGTTGGATGTCTGAGAAGGATTTTAATTCTCCATCACTGATGAAGCTGATCTTTGTTGGGTAGGAAATTCTTGGTTGAAATTGTTTATCTTTGAGAACTTTGAATATTGAGCTCTAGCCCCATCTTGCTTGTAGTGTTTCTGCTGATAGATCTGCTGCTACTGTGATTGTTTTCCCTAGTAGGTAGTCTGACCATTCTCTCTTGCTTTCTTTAGGATTTTTTATTTTGTGCCTAATTTGTGTAAGTGTTGGTTTTCTCATTTGACATTTTGTGGGGGTTCTCTGCATTTTTTATGCTTTACTGGTCACATCTTGGTGAGATGTGGAAAGTTTTCTTGGATTAACTCCTGGAATACTTGATTTGAGTTGTTCTCCATTTCCCTTTCTTCTTTCAGAATACCAGTCAGGTGTAGGTTTGGTCTCTTGATATAATTACACATCTCTTGTAGACTTTGTTCTTTATTTCTGCATCTTCCTTCTATGTGTTTTACAGATCAGATTAATTCCATGTCCTGGTCTTCAAGTTCTGAGATTCTTTCTTCAGCTAGATTAATTCTGCTTTCCATACTTGTCATCTTGTTACTTATTTCCTGGATAAAATTTTTTATTGCCAAAATCTCTGTTACAAGTTCTTTCAGTGTTGCATCTTGTCTTTCCTGAGTCTTATTCACTCTTTCCATTCATTCCCTAATCCCTGTCATATTCTAGGGCCAGTCATTGGTGACTTCCATTGTTTGGGCTCCAAGGTCTGATATTTCAGAAGTTTTCTCTTTTGTACACTTGAAATTACCTGTGATTTTCCTTTGGCTTTTCCTCATCTGTGACCAATCTCTTGTTTTTCTCTTTAGTTCTGTTAATCAGTGTCAGTGGTAGAGGCCTTCCCTTCTGATGTTTTCTCAGCCCTCTATTCTTCCCTGATCTGGGCTCTGGATTTGTCCTCTTTTGAAATAGGACTGTGGGTGGGAAGCTTTGCTGTCTTTTGTAGTTTTTGAAAGTTGAATAAGGTAGGGGTTGGGATGCTAGGATTCAGAAACTACTTGCCAATTACAATATTCACTGATTATGGTTTGTATTCCCTGAGACCCACACCCCACCATCATTCTACATGATGATACAAAGCATATACCAATGCAAAAAAATGATTGAACACACACAGACATGCACACACACCACAAAACAAACTGGCATAACAATAAGTGAAACAAAACAAACAAGAAAACTGAACACACACACACACACACACACACACACACACACTCATGTCTAGCACAAAGTGAATGGAGTCAAAAAACAGAAGAAAAAAAGGAATTCCAACTGAACCCTCACATATATATAGGCACACACTTTAAACTATAAAAAATAAAAATAAAAAATATTAGAACAAAAACAACAAAATTGAAAGATGAACACTCAATCATTCACATGCACACATAAACAGAAAACAACAAACAAAAGAAGAATTAGAAAATGAAAAGAAAAGAAATTGGAGGGATGCAGATGAAACCTTCATATACACATTCATGCACAAAGGAAAAATATTTTAAAAGTAGATGAACTAACAATCAGCCAAAATTTTTTTTAAATTTTTTTTTAAAAACCTGCCCTCTTGTGGCAGGCTCTGTGATTGTTTCTATAATCTGGTCTCTCCTGCAGAGTTTCCACCTCTTTCACTCTCTCCCCCGTGTCTACAGCAGGGAAGGAGGAGGGACAGTGGAGGTGAGTGGGACTGTAGTTCTCCCCTCCCACTCTTGTATGGTCAGAGAGATCTCCTCCATGGGGAGGTGTGGGATTGTCTCTTCTCGAGGTATATATTTGTGGGGGTGCCCCCAACAGGCTTATCCTGGAATGGAGTTCTATTGTGATTGACATCCAGGCTCCACCTGGGTTTGTCCCTCTCCGTTATGGCCCAGTTGTGTGGGTCTGACATTCAGAGGATTGCTGTAGAGGAAGGGTTTTGGGTCAGCCCTGGACTCACCACTGATCTCTTTGGCATTCTCCCTCATCCTTTCCTGGCCACACCTTTTGTCCTCCGGCTGGAACAGGGTAGGTGGTGGTGCACCTGGGACTCAGCACTCATCAGGTCCCTCTGAAGTTTGTGCTTTCAGGATATTCCCTCTGGGTCATGATCAACCCCTGAGTAGTCAATCCACCAATCACAGAGATTGAGTCTGTTGCTCCATGGTGAGCAGGTCAGAGCACTTTCCTGTCCTGCCTTCAAGATGGTGGTGGGGTTCCTCTCTTGTTCTCTTCAGTGGGACTCTGCCTCTGGGATCCCTCTGCAGCCCCTGCTGCCAGTGCCTGGCCAGGCACTGAAGTGATGAGACAAAGCCTGGAATCAACAGTATCTCCTGCTGCAGTGGTGTGGCAGAGCCTGGGGCGGTAGTCTCTCCCCATCGCGTCTTCACAGAAAAACTTTTGTCCATAAAAAAAATGGTGCTTTGTTTCTGCAATCTGGGAAGACCCAGGGACCAAGCAGAAAAGATGCAGCACCAGCTGGTGCATCTGGGCCCTGGCCACTTGCTCACAAGCCCCTACTTAGTATCTCCCAGCATTTTCTTCTCAGGAAGGGTTTTGTTGATATTTTAAAAAGTGATGCTCAGCTTCTGTGTCCCAGGAATCACTTGAATCTAAGCCCAGGAGAGCCCTGGCCACTAGCTCCCTTGCCCTCACTCAGTCAGCCACTCACATGCCCACTCACTCACCAGCATGCACAAAAATTTTCCACACACTCACTCACTCACACTAGGACTTGCACAGTCCAACTGGCTCAGCTGCCATCTTTCTCTCTCTCCTATATTGTCTGGTTTTTAAAAAATTGTTGTAGACTGGGCAGAGTGGCTCATAGCTGTAATCTCAGCACTTTTGGAGGCTGAGGCAGGAGGATCACTTGAAGCTAGGAATTCAAGACCCTCCTAGGAAACATAGCAAAATTTCATCTCTACAAAAATAAACATAGCTCAGTGGCTCAGCCTGTAATCCCGCGCCTTTGGGAGGCTGAGGTGAGTGGATTGCCTGAGCCCGCGGGTTCGTCACCTGCCTGGGCAACGAGACCTCATCTCTACAATAAATCAAAAAATCAGCTGGGCGTGGTAGCGCATACCTGTAATTCCGGCTACTTGGAAGGCTGAGGCAGAAGGATAGCTGGAGCCCAGCAGGTCGAGGCTGCGGTGGCCAGGAGCGGCCACTGCACTCCAGTCTGGGCGACAGAGTGAGACTCCAACTCAAAAATAAATAAATAAATAAATAAACATAAAAAATTAGCCAGACTGCCTTTAGTCCCAGCTGTTCAGGAGGCTGAGGCAGGAGGATTGCTTGAGCCCAGAAGATTAAGGCTACAAGAAGCTATAATCACACCGCTGCCCTCCAGCCGGGGAGACAGACAGAAAACTTGTCTCAAAAAAAATTGTTGTAGTTATTATTTTTAATAGGTTTGTCCTTTAATTTTCCCACTAAAGATATGAGTGGTTTACACACTGTAATTATAGTGTTAGAGTATTCCATATTTATCTGTTCACTTCAAATGATTTTTATTGCTCATTAATGTCTTTTCTTTCAGATGGAAGAACTCTTTTTAGCATTCCTTATAAGATAGGTCTGGTGTTGAAATCTCAAGCTTTTATTTGTCTGTGGAAGTCTTTATTTCTCCTTCATGTTTGATGGATAAATTTCAATATCTAAGTTGAAAATGTTGGGGTTTTTCTCCTCCTTCATCACTTTGAATATGTCTTCACATGCCCTCCTGGCCTATAAGGCTTCTGCTATGAAGTCTGCTGCCAGTAGCAAGATACTGCTGTGGTGCAGGGAAGGAGGGGTGGGGGGGGACCCCAACATCAATAAGGGTATCTGATCTCAAACCAGGCAAAGTGAGGACCAAAAGGAGGCCCAAACTTTACCTGTTTGATATCCACTCGCATACCTAATCCTGAATTGTACCCCACATCTTTAAAATAAAGCATAAAAAAAGAAGTCTCATGCCAGATGTACTAAAGCTCCTTTATATGTTATTTGCTTCTTTTCTCTTGCTGTTTTAATGATCCTTTCTTTATTCTTGGCCTTGCAAGTTTGATTATTATATACCTTGAGTTAGTCGTGTTTGGGTTTAAACTACTTGGTATTCTTTGACCTTCTTGTATCTGGATAGTCATATTTTTCTCTAGGTTTAGAAAGTTCTCTGTCATTATTTCTTTGAAAAATCTCCTACCCCATCTCTCTCACTTACCTCCTCTTTAAGGTCAGTAACTCTTAGATTTGTCCTTTTGAGGTTATTTTCAAGATCTTGCAGGTATGATTCAGTCTTTTATTTTTTTATTTTTTATCCTCTGTGTATTATCATATAACCTGTCTTCAAACTCACTAATTCTTTTGCTTGATCTATTCTGCTGAGAGACTCATTCATGTTTCAGTTTGCCAGTTGATTTTTTTCCGCTCTAGAACATCTGCTTGATTTTTTTAAATTATTTCAATCTCTTTGTAAAATTTATCTGATAATTCTGTATGTTATCTTGAAGTTTATTGAGTTTCCTCAGGCAGTTATTTTAAATTCCTTGTCTGATCTGTCACTCTAGGATTGGTCACAGATGCCTTATTTAGGCCACTTAGTTAAATTGTGTTTTTTCTAAATATTCTTGATGTTTGTGGGCATTTGTCAGTGTTTGGGCATTAAAGAGGTAGACATTTGCTTCAGTCTTCACAGTCTGGGTTTGTCTGTATCTGTCATTTTTGAGAGGGCTTTCCAAGAATTAAAAAGGGATTGAGTATTATGATCCAAGCCTGTGGTTCCTGCAGCTGTTTTGATACTAGGGAGTGCCCTAAGTCTAGTTGTAGTTCTTGCAGACTCCTAGGTATAAAGCCTTGGTGGACTTGTAGAAATAAGGAAGAACTACCTGGGTTACCAAGCAAAGTGTTTTACTCTCTTCCTTCTCTTTCTCCCAATCAGGAGTCCCTCTTTACATTGGGCTGCCTAGAGTTGGGGGAAAGGTGACATGGGTACTTCCATGGACACCCCAACTGATAGCACACTGGGTCGCATCTGAAACTGGCAGCCTCCCAGATCAGCACAGTACTGAGTCTCACCCAAGGCCTACAACCATCATTGCCTGGCTGCTCCTGATGGTTATTCAAGGCCCAAGGCCACTTCTATCAACAGGTGGTGAATCCTGTCGGGACTGAATTCATCCCAACAGGACAGCAGATTCCCTTCTAGGGTGAGTCTAGAAACATTATTTGGGAGCAAAGGCCTGGAATCAGGAATTTTGTGAATCTGCCTGATGCTTTATTTTTCTGTGACTGAGCTGGTACCCAAGTTGTAAGACAAAGTACTCTGTACTCTTCCCTCTCTTGTCCCTAAGTAGAAGAAGGCTCTCCCCACAATTGAGTGCCTGGAGTTGGGGGAGGGCTACACAGAGACTCCCATGGTTGCCACAGCTGATATCTCCCTCAGTCACACCCCAAACCCACTTCCTTCTAAACCAGAGTCACACCATGGCTTGCTCAAGGACTGTAGTCATTGTGGTCTGACTGCCTCTCAAATTTATTAAGTGCCTCAGATCACTTTAGTCTGTTGGTGATAAAGCCAGCCAGAACTCAGGGCAGAGGATTCCTCTCTGGCCCAGGGCTAGTCTAAATGCTCCCTCCATTGGCACTGGCAGAATTCTGCCTAGTGTTGTGTTCTGCTGTGAAAAGAGCACTGAATTCTAATGCAGAGGCCCTTGTTCACTTGGTACTCTCTCTCTCTCTCAAGGACAAAGATACTCTCTTTAAGCTACCTGAGGTTGAGGGAGGGAAGGTGTAAACAGTGCAAGACAGTCCTTCTTACCTTTCTCAATCCCTCTTTCCTTGTTATTATATTAAAATATTAAAACCAGGTACAGCTGGGCTCAGTGGCTCAGCCTGTAATCCTGCGCTTTTGGGAGGCTGAGGTGAGTGGATTGCCTGAGCCCACAGGTTCAAGTTCCGCCTGGGCAGCAAGACCTCATCTCTACAATAAATCAAAAAATCAGCCAGGCGTGGTAGCGCATGCCTGTAATTCTGGCTACTGAGAAGGCTGAGGCAGAAGGATTGCCGGAGCCCAGGTGGCGAGGCTGCGGTGGCCGGAAGCGGCCACTGCACTCCAGTCTGGGTGACCGAGTGAGACTCCAACTCAAAAAAACCAAAAACAAAACTAGGTACTATGATTGCTCACCTAATTTTTTTTGTTCTTATGAAGTTGTTTTTGACATGGATAGTTGTCCAATTTGATATTCCTACCGGCGAGCAATCACCAGAGGATTCTATTTGGCCATCTTGCTTAATGTCATGTCTTTTGATACACAAAGGTCTTTTAATTTTAATGTAGTCCAATTGATGTAATTTTTTCCTTTGTTGCCTGTGCTTTTGGTGTCATATCAAAAAAGTCATTTGCCAAGTCAATGCCATGAAGTTTTTCTCCTCTTGTTTTCTTCTAAGAGTTTTTAAGTTTTAGCTTGCATTTAGATCTTTGATCTCTTTAAAATAAAGGTCCAGTTTCATTCTTCTCTAAGTGAATATATTGTCTTAACACGAGTTGTTGAAAAGACAGCCCTTTTCCATTGAATGGCCTTGGCATTCTTGTCAAAAATCATTTGATCACATATGTGAGGGTTTATGTCTGGGTTCTCTATTCTATTTTATTGTTCTATATGTCTGTCACCAGCACCACTTTAATAGCCCCCAAATAGAAATGCCTACATCAATCAATAGCAGAATAAATACATAAATAGTGAGATAGCAACACCGTGAAATATTGTACAGCAATTAAAGAGATTTACAATAACAACAAGAATGAAATTCACAAGCATATGTTAAGCCAAAGAAAACAGACAAAAAGAGTACTTATTTTATGATTTAATTTACAAAAAATACAAAAACAGGCAAATTTATGTTTCCAGGAGTCAGGACAGATGAGGGAATCAGTAGTAACAGGAAAGGGATTAGGCAGGGGCAGGAGGGGTGTCTGAGATGGTGATGTCCCATTTCTTGATCTTACTGCTGGTTTCCTGAGTATGTTTAATTAGTAAAATTCAACAAACTATACATTTATAATTTGTGTGTTTTTCAAGATGTATATTATATAGCCAAAAATATTCTAATAAACACGTGTTCTATAGATAAAAGCATTGGAAACATTATTTTGCTATTACAGAAATCATGATTTCAGCCTGCAAGTCATCACTATCAGGGAACCTGTCACAAAAAGCTCAGCCAATCAGAATTCAGCAGTGCCCAGAATGTGCCAGTTCACATATGAGTACATGGAGTGGTTGTCAGCTGAAAATAGCTCATAAAGTTTCCAACAATGTCTACTACAGTTGATGTTCTAAGTTTATAAAGCTGGTATAAACAAAGAGCATTATCCATGATCAGTGTCTAATAACAAAATAATACAATTATACCTGTTGCTAATATGTCTATGACTGGGAGACAGCATGACAAGGGCAGATAATTAAATCAGGATATGCCATAAGTTAATCCTGGGAGACTCTGGAAAAATGCAACTTTGCCTCATCTATGACTGACACCAGGAGCCATATGAGTCACTCCAAAGCACCTCTGGCTGCAGGAGCCTCAAGAAAGACGCTTTTCAATTGTTTTGTCCCTTTGTATGACTTCACACTGGCTGTGACTTCTTGGCTCCCCTCACACCTTTCAAATTATTTTGTCTGACATTTGTGAACACTCACCACTGAGCTGAACCCTCTCTATACAGTCTCATTTTTGTCTGACAAAGACTCTGCAAGGTAAAGATGATTACTATTCTCATTTAAAGGTGAGAAAACCCAGGCTTAAAATGTGTAAGCATCTAACATAACCAGTAAGTGACAAATACAGAATTCAAAATTAGACTTTCAGACTCCACACCCTGACCTCTTAAATACTATCATGCAGTACCTGAGTGTATTACTCAGGGTTCTCCAGAGAAATAAAACCAATAGGAGATAAATAGATGAGAGAGAGAGAGAGAGAGAGAGAGAGAGAGAGAGAGAGAAAGATAGATGATAGAAAAAAGGAACTTAGCTCACAGCATTATGGCAGTCAAAAAGTCCCATGATTTGCCATCTGCAAGTTAGTGAACCAGGAAAACTGGTTCAATTAGTAAAATTGAATCTGTTGTATAATTTAGTCCAACCCAAGTTCAAAGGATTGAGAACACAGGAGCTGATAGTACAAGTTAAGGAGTCCAAATGCCTGAGAACAAGGAGATCCAATGTCCAAGACAGGAGAATGGTCTAGCTGAGTGAGTGAGAGAGAGAGAAAGAGAGAGAGAGAGAATTAATGTGCCATTCTTTCATCTTTTTTTTCTATTTGAGCCCTCAACAGATTAGTTCATGTCCACTCACAGTGATGAGGAAAGACCTTCTTCAGTCTACTTATTCAAATGTTATTCTCCTCTGAAAACATCTTCATAGACGTATTCAGAAAACTGCTGGAATCAGTGACTCATACCTTTAACCTCAATGCTTTGAGACGGAGGCAAGAGGATTGCCTGAGCCCATGAGTACAAGAACCAGCCTTGGCAACTAGGCAAGACCTCATCTCTACAATAAATAAAAAAAATAACTGGGAGTGGTGGTGTATACTGTAGTTCCAGCTATTTGGAGGCTGAGGCAGAAGGATAGCCTGAGCCCAACAGGTTGAGGCTGTGGTAGCTGTGATTGTGCCACTGCATCCCAGTCTGGACAACAGAGTGAGACTCTGACTCAGAAAAAAAAAGAGAAAAGAAAGAAAGAAATAGTATTATTCTAGCTAGCTATGTGGACATTGTGTAACACAGTCAACACAAAATTAGCCATCACACTGAATATCCTCATTTGTCCCTAGTAACAAAGAAATTGGAGCCTTACTGAGGAAATAGGACCTAAAAAGACAAAAGGATAATCCCCAGGGCCCTAAGCACATATGTTGTTACTGCACAGCTTCCAAATCATCAGTTCACCTGTAAGTCTTACTCATTAAGCAGGGTCCTTGTCCAATTTACCTCAGAGACCTCAGTACAAAGGACCAGGGTAAACATAGGTGTTTAAAAAAAAACAGGGGTTCATAAATGTTTGTTGACTGAGAGGAGGGGGAGAAAAAGGAAGAAAGAAATGGCTCCTCCCTTGACAGAAGACTGTGGAATAATCTAGAAGCCACTACTACTGTCCAAATTCCATAGGACAGTAGAGTCACAAACAGTGTCTTTCTACCTAAATATAGGAATTCAAAAGCTGAGTGTGGGTTTAGGGGATGACTTGGTGTCTCTATTTAAATGTTGATTTTTTTATTCATTACAGATTTTTTCATTAATTTTGGTTTATTAAAATACTATTTATCTTGATTACTGAGTCTTGGAAACACCTTTGCATTTCCCTCCCAAAGCAAGTATCTTGCTCTCCTCACCCCCGTTCCAGCACCACGCTATCTTCACACCTGAAGCAAAAGTCACACTCAGGAAACAGCAACCTTTTGAGTGAGAGCAGCATGCTCTTAGCTCACAACCACAGAGCTCCTGCCACAGAACATTCCAGCTCTGACATCTCTGAGCAGTGAGAACGCATTTGTTGGCAACTCCTCACCAGACTTGAACAATGTTTCGGTGTTTAATTAAATTCCAAGAACACCTGCTTCATCAGCTTATAAATTTCAGCTGAATTTTAAGCAGCTTCTGTTTGGCATGCAGAGTTTTTATTTTCTAGGCTGTAACCACAGCAACATTTATTCCCTGGATATCCGTCCTTCACTCCTGCCACACACACCTCACCTCCTTCCCCTGCCTTTTGTGGGCATGGAGAACTCTTCACTGGTTTTTCAAACTCCCCATTTAGCCACCTGGCTGTCAAAATGGCAGCACAATAGCATGTCGTACTGTTTTTACTTTTCTTGACAGTTCACCTAAAGTTTGGACATTTGTACAAGAGAGCATAGTACAATAAACCGAACTTCCTGCACTACCTAAAACCTAAACACTAAAACGGCTGCCCTTTTTTAAAAGCATCTCTCACCCATACACCAAGCCCTGGACTGAATACTTCACCTCCATTTGTTCTCTCTGAGCTGCAGTTCCCTGTGCTGTGGACTGGAGGGGATGACCTTGCCCAACAGCACTGCCTTACTAAGCTACTCTCCCTGGGGTCCCACAGCTAGTGTCGGATAAAGTAGGAATTGAAAGTCAACCTTTCAGACTCCAAAACCTGCCTACCTCACCAACAAACATCTGGTTCTAGGAATCCAAGGTGACATTATTAAGGATCATCCGGGGATATGGCAATGAACAAATGTCAAAAATAACCATGGCTAAGATGAAAAAGTTAAAGAATACCATCACCTGTGTGAAGCCTTGATTGGGAAGTCAGGAGGGGTGTTGTTAAACAGTCCTCACCCACACTAAGGTTAAGTCCAGGCACAAATAAGAAGGCAGATTGTGTGACAGTGATGACAAAGGGTCTGGAGTCAAGTACAGTCTACACTGACTGTCCTGTTTCCTCTTTTAGAAAATGTGGGCCAGGTTTGGTGGCTCAGCCTGTAATCTCAGCACTTTGGGAGGCCGAGGCGAGTGGATTGCCTGAGCCCACGAATTCAAGACCAGCCCAGGCAACTTGGCGAGACCTCATCTCTACAATAAATAGAAAAGTAGCTGGGCTTGGTAGTTCTGGCTACTTGGAAGACTGAGGTGGAAGGATTACCAGAGCCAAGCAGGTCAACACTGGGGTGGCTGTGAGCGTGCCACTGAACTTCAACCTGGGTGACAGAGTGAGACTCCAACTAAAAAAAAAAAAAGAAAGAAAATGGGGGTATTAGTTTCTAACTCACAGGCCTGTTGTATGAGTTAGAAGAATTAATTAATGTAAAATGTTTACATTAAAACCTGATACAGAGTAAGAGCTCAGTGAATATTAAATTGATGTTGTTATTACTATTATTGTGTATATATAAAGTGCTTTCACCATGTCATCCCAATAACTTCCCAACATCTCCAAGATAAGTGTCAAACTCCCAGGGGTCTGGGCAGTCATCCCTTATGCCCACCATGCTTTTCACATCAGCTTGCCTTTTCTCGCACGGTCAGATCCCCTGATGTACCCTTGCCTTTAAAGGCATTCTGGAGTTTGTTTCTTCTGCCAAGCCTTTCCCCACCATCCCAGTCCTTAGCTACCTCCCTTTCTTCTGCACTCCCACCCACGCTTGCTACCTCGTTTTCCCATTCATGTGAATAACCTTGTGTTGGCTATTCTTTTATGGAATAAGAAGGACTGTGGGCCATTTTGGGGCTTTACTCAGGGCCCAACTCATACCTACCCATTTCTGATACTCATTCATACATTCCTGCCCCAAATATCTCTCATGTGCTTTGTGCTAGGACCTGGAGGTACAGCAATAAACAAAACAGATGCAGAACCTGTCCTGTGGACTTCAGAGTTCAGTGAAGATGTTAATAAGCAGGCCATGAGAGATGACTATACAATTATGAACTCTGATAAGTGCAATGAAAAATCAAGAATAAAAGAACTATCTGGAGACTGATAAATATCCTTCTCAACAACAATGTAAAACTGAGAGCCTAGCCCCTCTGTCTAGTGATCACCTTTCCTCGGCATATCATAAGCTATAATTTCTAAGCACAAAATCCTCCTTTACTCAAAAAATAGGAAAAGACCTAATGGGCCTCTTTCAGTTTTTTTTTTTCTTGACAAAGGCAAGGCTTGATGCGTGGCACAGAATTTCCTGGCACAGGCTCTGAGGCACTGTTGACTTGGCATTTGCCCCTGGCTTGAGTCTGTGCCTCAGGAGGGAGCAGCTTATTTGGAACTCAAGCTAGGCCTCCAGGAGAGAGCAGCCTTCAGCTGTTCTTCACTAACTTTTTTCCAAACAAAAAGTAGTGGGTTTTTTGAAAGCCATAAAACTAAGAGAGTCATGTAAAGTAAGCTACCACAAGCAGACCCAAGCCTAGGATTAGACCTGGCAAAAATCCAGTGAGTCACAAGTCATATCTGGATGGAGTTGTCTCGGTGCTTGCAGGAAGATCACGAGATTTTGTTTTTCTGTTCTGATCAGAGCGTACTCTAAAGGGATCTGGGGTAAGCCTGGCAATTCCCCCTTTCTTTCTCAGAGTGGAAGGCAGCCCACTTCCTCTCACCTTTACTCTAAGTCTAACTTGCCATCCACTTACTCATTCTGGTCTTTTCTTGGGATGACAATCGTTTTGTGTGTGGAGGCTGCAGCTGATCCTCCTATAGAAGGCCAGCCCTGCTGATTCTGCAGAGGGCTCATTTCCTGAACAGCCTGATAACCCTACAGTGATCCCTCTTGGGGTCAGGCTTCACCTGCAGTCCCCTGATTTCTTTGTAGCTCTCTTCTCCCTGCCAAACAAGTCAAATTCCTGGTCATGGCTGTGGAGCGTACCTGAGAGAACCAGGTTTTTTAAATCAGGCAGGTTTGGATTCCAATTTCCAGCAACCCCATTTCCAGTTGAACTTCACTTATCCACCTACAAATACAGCATTCCATAAAGTTAGAAAACAGAGAAAATATTTTTTATTATTTTATGCTGCTGGAGTCCTGCTCCAGGAGAGAGTCAGGGCTTGAGACGGGGGAATCGGGAAGCGGTGAAAAAGAAAAGACAAAAACGACAGGATCCTTCTTCCTGGGGAGAGTTCAAGACTCTGCCAATTTTTATTCAATTCTTACAAGCTTATATAATTTTTTTTACTGACGCCCCTACCCACAAAATGTATCCCATGTTACACATTAAATGTTTACATCATGTTTTTTTCTTTTGTTTATGGGGAAGTTGACCTTTACAAGTTTCATTTTGTTTCTTCCTACTACCAGGTGGTGTAACAAAATACCAGCTGCCAATTTATCAGCCACGTCCTGTGACCTCTAGGTCACCTGAATCTCTTTGCTTCGCTATTCTATTTCTTTTCCTTTACTAATCTATTTTCTTAATTCTACCCTTATACATACTTTTAGCAGCAATATATTGACTTGTTTTTTTCTTTTATATAACCACCCTTATCTTACCCACTACAAATTCGTAATACTATTAATTTAAAAATTTAACTTTCTTAATTCTAATTGCCTTATCTATATTACTTGCTATTTTCTTATCACCTATTTTACATTGTATATTTCTAAACAAAACATGTCTAAATCTACACTTATATATGAAATTAATCTTACTTCTAATCCTAAATGTATTTAATTTTAAACCTACATTAAGTGTATATAATTTTAAGTTTACCTTAAAACTTAATTATTTCCTATTCCTTATATTTAACTAATACCTACATCTATAATAAACATTTATCTTTTAATTATAACTGCTATTTATCTAATCCTTACTTTAATTTTAACCCTCTTTCTAATTAAACTATAATATTTCTTAAATCAAAAGGCATGTCTGTGACTTGTTTTTCCCAAAAACACCTGTTTTTGGAGATACTCTGTCTCAGTTTCTCACTTCCTCATCAATCACAACTGTCAATGTTGTTACTTATAAAGGATATGAGGAAGTACTTGTTTTTCCTTTTTAGCTAAAAGTTGCAAAATTTGCATTCCCTTGTCCCTTCAGGGGGGACATTTTTTGCTGTTGAGCCCTTTTTACATTTTTATACATAGGTTCACTGCTAATTCCACATCCTCACACATTCTAAGGGGCACCCTTTTTGCTGCAATCTCACCTCCATTATGCCTATGTATAATTTTTGCTGTCAAATGCCATCATCCACTTGTGCATCTATTATCTCAATTAAAGAGGGAATATTCTCAAGCCTATGCACGCAATCCTTCAAAGTTAGGGAAGGTCCGTCAACAGGATCCATGAGTCTTTGCCTCCGTCATGGCCGCATTTTACTGGGGCCTTGCTCCCAGCCAGCATTTTTCCTGTTTTCAGGTCCCTTTTATCTTACTTTTACTAGAGATTGCGGGTCCCAGCATTATGCATTGAAGATAGTATTTAACAACATGATAGATAGATGATAGAGATAGATAGATAGATGACAGATAGATAGATAGATAGATAGATAGATAGATAGATAGATAGAGATACAAATAGATAGGTATTCACCCAAACTTCCAGATTTAATAGACATCTTGTAATGACAATAATACCACAGAATTACCCTGAGGATTAAAGCAGTTAATATATGCAAAGTGCTTAAATTTCTTAAATTAGCCCTTAGAAAAGACCCAATAAGTATTGGGTTCACTTACTCTCCAGTCCAAAATGGTCCTCTTCTCACTATTATAAGGCGTATGACATCACAGCTGCCTTTTACATGCCCTCTCATCCCCCCCATGCTAGATTGTTTTGATTACAGCGTTCTCTTTCTGTGCAACTACACATCAGAAATATCCACTTTCTTGGGAGGGAACAAAATCAGGGTTAGCTGTTGTCATTTTCATGTTGTCATTTGGATTTCCACAGAACTTAGGACCCTTACAAAAGTATTTCTTAGCAGAGGCAACTATCTCATGTTAAAATTGTCAATATGCTTATTTCATAGAAGCCCAAATTTCTGGCAACAACTTGTACCTTGTCTGTTAGAAGAAATTAGGAGGTGTGAGTAGGTCTATATAGGACGTGGAGCCTCTGTGGAGGTTTGGTTTAGACTGTCTCCAACTACACGAGAAGGTACATTTTCCAAACCCAAGAATTTATCAGCATCCCTTACATCTGAAAACCTGTCATTTATGTATGCTGTACATTTCTTTGAAAAAAATTAATAATAACTCTGCTTTGTAACTAGAATTTTCATTTTGCTTGATCACAGGCTGTGGGATGAATTAATATGACGAAGGGGGTTGTTGAAGAAAGCCTATTATAAAGGTGTGGTAATAGTTGCTTTCCAGAGGAAGTAACTAAATACATTCTGGTCTTGTTTAAAAGTACACATCTGATGTAATATACATGTGATTTCAATGGAAGAACAGCTCAAGTTTTTAACAACAATTTAGCTCAGTCTCTACCCCATAATAAAAAGCATATAGGTTATTTCAGTGTTTTACATCCAAAGACAAAATACATTTACATCCACGCATGTTTGTCTATATGTGCATTTGCTACCCACACTGTTCTGTTTTAAACATCTACTTTTCTCTGCTTGGGACCAAGATAAATCACCAGGTGATGGCTTCTAGACATAGGGATGGGAACACAACACTTACTGCACAGATATTAGCAAGTCCCCTAGGAAGCTGCCTTGCAAGTTAAGTCTTAGAAGCACTTCTACCACCATCCTCTAAGTCTAACCTTTCTAGGCTCAGGGAAGACACAGCAAAATAGCAAATGCCACACAATTCTGTCCCCAGCACATCCACCAAAATTCTGCAATCACCTTCTATAAGGGAGAATAGCTACATCAGCATTTTCCAAATGTGTTCATCCCAGGACTCTTTTTTATGACTCATTCTATAAGACTACAGGCATATCTCATTTTATTGCTTTCATTTTATTGCACTTCACAGACATTGAATTTCTTAGAAATTGAAGGTTTATGGCAACCCTGCATCAAACAAGTCTATCGGTGCCATTTTCCCAACAGCATGCGCTCACTTTGTGTCTCATTTTGGTAATTCTTGCAATATTTCAATTTTTTTCATTATGTCTGTTATGTTGATCTATGATCAGTGATCTCTGATGTTAATATTGAAACTGTTTGTGGGCACTGCAAATTGTGCCTACATAAGGTGGTGAATTTACTCAAGAAATGTTGTGTGTGTTCTGATGGCTCTGCCAACTGGCCATTCCCTGATCTTTCTTCCTCTCCTCAGGTCTCGCTCTTCCCTGAGATAGAAAAATATTGAACTTAGCCCAATTAAGCTTAATCCTACAATGGCCTTTAAGTGTTTGAGTGAAAAGTCATACATCTCTTACTTTTGATCAAAAGTTAGAAATGATTAAGCTTACTGAGGAAGGCATGTTAAAAGTGAAGATAGGCTGAAAGCTAGACTCTTGCACCAGTTAGCCAAGTTGTGAATGCAAATAAAAAGTTTCAGAAGAAAATTAAAAGTGCTACTCCAGTGAACCCACACATAGTAAGAGAATGAGTTCCTTCCTTGTGACTATTTACCTCCCATATATGACTGAGAACATACGGTATTTTGTTTTCTATTTCTGAGTCAGTTTACTTATGATGATGATCTCCAGTTCTATCTATGTTGCTGCAAAGGACAATATTTCATTCTTTTTTATGGTTGTGTAGTATTCCATCACGTATATCTACCACATTTTGGGGCAGAGGGGAGAAGGGCTAGGGTTCAGAGACTACCTACAGGGCACAATGTTCACTATCTGGGGAATGGGATACCTGAGACCCAATCCCCACCACTACACAATATATCCATGCAATGAATACACATGTGTACCCCCTAAATCTAAAACTAAAAAAAAAAATTAAAAATAAAATGAAACAGTATTATTGCTGAAAGGGAGAAAGTTTGAATGGTCTGTATAGAAGAGCCAACCAGTCACAAATTTCCTGAAGTCAAAGCCTAATACAGAGCAAAACCTTCACTCTCTACAATTCTCTACTGTACATTTTAGGTATTTTTAAAGTATGAACATTTTAAATAAATAATGCTATTGCACACTACTTATAAGACCATAATATAGTTAAATTATAACTTTCATATACACTGGGAAACCAAAAATTTGTGTGACCCACTTTTTTGTATTATTTGCTTTATTGCAATAGTCTAGAACTGAGCCCACAATGTACCTGTAACATTTTACAGATCAGAATTTGGAAATCATTGCTTCAAGTATGCCTTGTCAGAGAGGATACTGTAGAAGAGAGAGAGGGGCCATCTCAATAAAATTTTACCTCTCATCATTTTACAAACTTGATTGGCTCCAGGTTGTTTACCAGAAGGCAGAGGCATTGAGAATTCATGGGACTTAAGCAAGTTCTACTATGAAATTCAAGTACTCTAATAAATAATAATAATAATAACTCCAGGATCAAATGGTCTCCCAGAGGTAGAGACGGGAGCACATCCTCGTTTTGGATCTCCATAGCTGGGACACACTATTACACATAGCAGATTCCCAAGCACATGTTGGATCCCTTAAGAGCAGATAACTTCTTTATAAGACAGGAAACCCATCAGTTATTTTCCCTCTCCAACAAAACTCAAATAGGCATTCACCTCTGGGCTCGTAGTGTAGGTAAAAACTTGCCTTTGATTTTCCAAATGTGACCCAGGGCAGGGCAAGGAGAACCACTAAACCTGTGTTCCTGCCTATTTCTGGAGGAACAGCTTTAGCACTGAGAGAAACTTCAAAATACCTGCAACAGAAATCCAGCACCTTCCCGACCTTTAGGGAATTAAATGGTAAAGTACCAACTGAGAGTTTGGCTTCTTTCCACAAGATTCTCCTAGACCAGCTACTCTGTGCTCCAACTCCTCTGGTTTTTGCACCAATTTTCAGGTTAACATAAATTATGATCCCACACTTCCCTAAGCCCAAAACTTCAAGAATGGTAACAGAAGGGCTAGATCTTTCCAGCACTAATATTGATTGAATCTATTTATCCCTTCCTTGCCCCTTCAGGGTCAGGATCGGTGCTAAATGTGGTGATCAGGAGATTGCTATTCAATTAGAACCTATACTAATTCATAAAGCTAGCTGATTCACCCAGATAAAACTAGCTGAGTTAGCAAATGCTCTTAACAGAAACACTAACCAAATGTGAAACCTAGAAAATGTCTCTGTTAAGTTGTTGGTAAGATTTAATGCAGAAGAAAATACATTAACCTAGGGATTAAAAGATCCTGGCAGCAAGTATATTCAATTAACTGGTATAGCTGTACCATATTTTCCCTCTTTCTGTTAGGCCAAACTAACCCAGGACATAGCCATTTATGTAAGAATTACAAAATAACAATATTAAAAGTTAAATTTGATAGCACTTTCTTTCAACAAAGCACTCTGCAAAGCCTCTATGTGGACTACTTTATTTAAATCTCACAATTCAGTCATGTCCATGGTATTGTACCCTATTCTACAGATAAAGAACTGAAACTTAGAAAGGTTAGGATCACCTAAGATCACTCAGCTACTTAGTGGCAAAGCTGAGAATGGAAGTCAAATATGCTTGACTCCAGAGACTGTATTTTCTAACCAGTACACTCAGCAAAGCATAGGCTGTAACTTCCTCCTGGAACTGCTGCATTTAGGAGGGACCAAACCAAGATTCTAGTCCCTTTTCCATGCAACTAATGATTTTATGGGCCTGCCGTATTACAGCACCACTTTGGGTGCCCTATACTCATCATCATTGAATCCCTATAGTAGTGCTTTGACATGGGCCATATTTCCATTTTCTATGCAAATAACTGAGACTCGGAGAAGTTACATGTCCCATGTCACCCTGTTAGGAAATGTCCATGCCAGTACTCAACCCTAAACCGTGTCTCGCTCCAAAACTCATTCCTTTCACATACAAGTTATCAACCACCATATCAGGAGTTTCCATTTACAAATTTGAAAAAACTTGAGATGGGTAAAACTATCAGAGCATGCTGAGAATCATGACAAACTTCCCTCTGCAAATTTCCAGAGTAATCTCTATGTCGCCCCAAATTTTGAAAACCAGGTAGCTGGCCCTAAGCAATCAACTCAGTATATAGACCATCATGCTGAAAATTTTCTAGAGAATATTGGTGGCAAATGTTCCTCAAGTTATAAACATTCCCACCAGTAGTGTCACGGAACATGGATGTTTTTATATGAGTCTGGGCCTCCCTCCAGCTCTTCCCAGGGCTTTTCCTTAGACTCCTTCACTTAGGAATTGTTAATGTTTAAAGCAAGGTTCAGAAAGCCTTGCAGGAAACTGTGACATTAGGCACCAGTTGTCTTAGCAACTAACAGATGAGCATTCTCCACTCCCTCTTCTCCCAACCACCTAATGCACAATTGATTTGAAACCCTTCTCTCCAGTTCCCATTCATAATAAAACAGGGTGACTTAGGATCTAAGCTTGAAGTTCAAATGAATGCACTGCAGACTTTGGTTCGTTTTCTAAGAATTTCTCCTTCCCTCCAAGGTTGGCTTCATTCGCCTGCTGGAGAAGTACCAGAAGCTCTCACCATAGCATCCCCAAGGCTTTTATCTCAGAAGACAGCTTCACGATAAAGTCGATCCAGCCCACATTCCATCCCGTGCATTTTCCATAATCAAATAACCGAGTGGAACTAATGAATGCCTGTTACTTCCCTTGAACATAAAGAATCTTGAAAAAAATCAAACCATCAGAGACTACCGACTTATGGGAATTAGTCTGGTCTTTGAGAAAACGAGTTTGCCATTCCCACCCCACCCCCAAAAAACAGTTCTCAGTTTCTTGTGCCCACCTAAAAGGATAATAATATCTTCCTCATTACCATGCCAGCAGGAAAAATGTTTCTTTCCCCGGGAGGCAGAGACACATTTTCTGACTGAGCCTGGAAGACAAAATGCTAAAATTTGAATTTATTTTCCTTAGAATATCTAAAATATCTGGTATCTGTCTCTGTGTCCTGTGCAGTCAATAGTTTCCCCCAATAAATTTATCTATTTTTCATGCTGACTAGACTTAGAGTTTGATTTTCCTCAGTCCTATTCCTATCTCCCCAAAACTTCCAGAAGAGGAACCTAATATCTGTGGGAAGAGCAGCTTGGGGGAAAAGTACAAAAAGTCTGGCCATTGCACTGAGCTCAGAGAGGTTTCCTGAATAAAGCAACACTGAAGAGCAAGTCTCAATTATTTTTCTCTATTTCCTTTACTGAAACTCCCCCAGAGAAGGCATGTCCCTGAGAAGACTCTGAGGAGGGAGCTTCAAGCATCTGCTTGCAATGGTTTATCAGCACCAATTCGCAACCATACCAGGAAGGAAAATCCAGTGTAGTGCAGGATGACAGTGACACCATTTCTGGAGTCAGAAGCCAGGGACTCTGCCATCAAGGGGAACACAAAGTGAGCCACAAGAAGGCTCTAGTCAAAAGTTCAACCTTCAAAACTATAAAAGTATTAGAGTCCTGAAACAGAAAGATTCTGGTGAGACAAACTCTAAGGACAAGAAGAAATCATTCTTCAAACTCCCTTCTCCAAGCCCAAACCACCAACCCAGAACAATGTAGTTACCTTCTCTCAAACCTTACATAGCTCTGAAAGGACAAGGATGCAGCCTCTTCGAAGATCAAAGAGGAATTCACTCTCCCAATCAGCACCATCTTTGTCTGTCCTCCTAACATCAAAGATCCCCAAAAGGTTAATAAACTCTGAAACTGCTACCACATAAAAGGGTGCAGTTGTTACCACTAGATCGAGGTGTTGGAGCTGCTGCCTCAATGGCTACTGCAGCCCAGGCAGAGGGAGTCTTTCCTATGATCTGTCCATGGCCCTGGCCCTTGCCCAACGTCTTATTATTGCTCTTCTAGCTATATAGTCCCAATGTGTGCCTTTACATCCACACCCATTCTTAATCTTTGCATGTTCTATAATATGCCCCAACCTAAGTGGACAGAACTCCATCTCTTGATTTAAAGCCCCCGCCCACAACCTGGCCCGCCATTACCTCTGATCACTGAATGCAATGTGAACACATTTGGACTTCATCCTTAGAGGACTATGAGGCCACTTAGGGGTTTTAAATAAAGGAGTAGTACAAACACATTTGACCTTTAGAAAGATCATGCTAACCTCAATGAAAGGAATGGAAAAGGAAACAGGAAACTAGTTAGAGGTTGGTAAATTAGCCCAGGCAAAGTATAAAAGTCTACATAAGGATAATGACAGTGAAGCCAGAGAAAATATGGTTGGTTCAAGAAATATTTTTCCATAATACTTAGAATAAGCAAGAGGAGGCTAAGGATGATGTGGATTATATGGAAGAAAAAGAAGAAGTAAATGACAAAAATAATCCCAATGTTTCTGGCTTGACAGCAGGTAGAATGGTGCTACCAAATATTGAGTTGAAAATACCACAAAATAAACAAATTTGAAGGTAAAAATTGTCAAATTCAATTCTGTATGTATAATGTTTGTGAAATTTGGGGGAAATTCATCTGTAAATTCTAAGGGAACCATTGAGCATAGATCTGGAATTCAAGAGACAAATATAGAGACTTTGGAGTTGTCAGAAGGTGGTGATCAAAGTATGTAACTGAGTGTGAGTGCTCCAAGTCAGAAGAGATCAAAGGAAATAATCCAAATGAACCCAGTACATGACACATTGGAATATGGGTCTTCAAAGTTATGAATGAGTAACTGGGATGTGGGAGGTGCAAACAGAGGACTCTGAGTCAGGAAAAGGCAAATGAAAAGGACATTTTCTTAAAGAGTGGTCCATGATGTCACATAATATAGAGATCACATAAGATTAGAACTTGAATGCTGTCTGCAGGATTTAGTGACAAGGAGATCCTAGGTGACCTTTCACTGCAGGGAGCGAGTGATAAAATAGCCACTTTGGAGCAGGTTGAGGAGAGATTACAAGGTGGGGAAATGGTAGAGTGGATGGATACAATTTTTCAGAGGTTTGGTTGTAAATGGGGAAGAAAAACCCAGAGTGGGCTGAAGACACTGTGGAGAGTTTTATTTTTATTGTGAAGATGGGAATACTTAAATATGCTTAAATGCTCAGTCCATTGGGCCAATTGAGAAAGAGAGGTTAAAGATGAGAAATAGCATTGCTGAGTGATAGAGATCCCTGCAGAAGCAGGGGGAAGGTAGCTGGGGTCCAGGGTACTAGCATCTCTGTCCTAGAAAGAGAGACACAGAGGTCAGAATAGTTGCAGAGCTATAAGTAGGATAAATGAATGCCTGGAAGTTAGAGAGTTTCTGCCAACCCCGCATCAGATGCCAACAATAACACACTCTTGTCACATCACTTTGTAATCCAAAAGAAGAAATAGATTTGTTCTATCAGGAAAACTGGAACATATTGGTGGGTGTTTGGAAGAGGCAGATTTTGACTCAAGAAAGAAAGAAATTTCCTAACAACTGGAGCTATTGCAACAGAATTGAAGCTGCAGTGAGACATCTATAAGAGGCAGTGTTCAAGTGAAGAAAGGATGTTGTAGCCTTCCTGGCCAATTTTTTCACAAATCTTACGCTGAAAAGAAGCTTGAGCTTGATGGTGTCTGAAGACAATTTCAACTCTAAATTCTTTCTACTTTCAAGGTAGCCCTTGATTCTTCCCTAGGAATTCTGGAATCGATTATCATTTTGTCAGTGAAGGATCCTGGGAATTCTTAGACCACCAGGGCAAGGGCTGCATTTGTAGTTCTCTAGGAGGTGTTTTAGAGGTAAAACTTGTGCTCTAATAAACAATCCTACATCCTGTCATTTACCCATTGGATTTTCATTTACTTATGATTGTACTTTCTAGGGCCTTGCTTACCCTCCAGAGTTCCCTACATGAGCATGCTTAGGAAGGTTTCCAGTTTACACAACATCAACAAACACCTGGGAGCAGAACTCTGTGGAAATGAACAGTACATTACCATGGGAGACAGTTGAATTCTGGCGTCACACTGCCAGAATTTGAGTCCAGCTCCGCCAGTGTCAGCTGGGTTGACCATTGATGAGCTACTTAACCTTTCTATAACTGCTGTGGATAATAAAAAACCAAATTCTTAGAAATGTGCCCAGCACATAGTAAGTACTCAATAAATATTCATTAAATACACAAATGGGGCAACTATGCCAGGAACTTGGGACACAATAGCAGTACAGTCATGGTTAATTGAGGAGATGCTAAAGAATGGGCACTTACTTCATTATCCTTGATCAAAACTTGTAATTCAAGATTGCCCAAATCCAGCCTTTTAGAAGATCTCCTTTCAATATTATAATTATTAGGAAACACAAACATATTTGTATTTTTGATTTTTAAAATGCTCTGTATTATGAAGATTGACTAATAAGTAAGTTCCAATTCCTCTTCGTTATTCTCGGAGGGGAGCATTTCAGCTCAACTGAGAATGCTATGCTGATTTCCAACTGATTAATATTAGCAATTGATACTTATTTAGTACCCATTAAGCCTCTTGGAGATGTAATTCCATCTGTTATCTGTAATCTTCACAAAAACCTGGAAGGCCAGATATTAGTCACATTTTGCAGATGAATAAAACTGAGTTTAGGGAAGTTTTTACAGCTTTTCCAAGGTCACACAGCTAGTAATTAGTAGGGTCAAGATCCAAACTTGGATAATACATTTGTGTCCCCTGCACAGCCTAGCCCAATCACACATAGGAGGAGCTTAGCAAACGCTTATTAAATCAAACTCCCAAGAACATATGGGAGCTTGATGTTTTCTAGATTGCCAGCCACTATTGCTGTGTCCTATACCTTAGCTAACATCCAACAAACAAATGCTCTACTAAAAAACTTAAGTCCTGACTGAGTATAGTGGCTTATACTCATAATCTCAGCACTTTGAGAGGTTGAGGTGAGAGGAGTGTCTGAGCCCCAGATGTTTGAGACCAGCCTGGGCAACATGACAAAACCTCGTCTCCACAATAAATCAAAAAATAATCCAGGCATGGTGATGCATGCCTGTAGTCCCAGCTACTTGGAAGGCTGAGAAGGGAGAATCGCCTGAATCCAGCAAGTCAATGCTATGGTAGTCATAATCATGCCACTGCCCTCCAGCCTGGGCCACAGAGTGAAACCCCAGCTCAAATAAACAAACAAAAAAAGTACCAAGAAATAAATGCTGGACATCCCAGAACTCTTTAGCCTCAGAGATAAGCTACACTTCTCATAGTATGTAGTAACCAGTGCTGGGAATATTTGGTACAAATGATATCAAACAAAGCCAAAATTGAAAGGCTACAGAACAAAGACAACGCCTCCAATGTGACTTAAATCAGGCAAGTAATAGTACACTTTGGCTGTGGTCAGCACATTCTAGGCTCTTTATCTCAGCCTTCTCTACCCCTCCTTTTAGGGTGCTTTCCAATCAGGCCCCTACACACATCCATTTCCTTCTCTGTGACGTGGTATGTAGTACTTCCTACATCAGGCATGCCTCTTCCCATTACCTTGTCAATGCTTCAAGACCACCTCCAGAAAGCCTTCCCTGACTGCTAAAACCCTCTGTAATCTTTATCTCTGCATTTCTCACCCAAAGCATGGCTTAGACATAATTATTTGCAGCCTCTCACTGGTCCCCAGTGTTTCGCATCTATATTCCAAAAATCCCCAAGTAGATCATGCATCCTTTGCGAGGATGATGTTTTCTATTCTTTCCTCCACTACTCTAGTGTCCAGGTTATTGCTCAATGAGTCCAAAGACATAGGATCTTCCCAAACCAAGTTTCTCATGTTGCAATAAGCACATTGCTTTATTCTGGTAGTGATAAGAAGCGCCCTTTCAGCAAACCCAAGAGCCATCCTCATCCCACTGGCTTTCCTAAATTATCTGTAACCAGATTATCCTTCTCCCACAGAACACAGAATTCTCCAAGGAGACCCTGATGGACGCTGGCCTGAGCTCCTTGGCTAATTGCTCTCATCCTCTTCCGACACAAGCAAGGAATTATCCCTCCTAAAGCAGTAGTCCTGGAAAGACTACTTAGTGGTGACTCATGCAGGTTGGGGGTTGGGGACAGGAGAGGAATGGGAAAAGAGAGTGCACATGGGCTGGTTGTGGAGCCACAGAATGAGGCACATTAGCCAATTTAGCCAATTATGCAACTGAAGCAATTAAATAACCTCACAACGGTAGGAGGAAGTGTAAACAGAACCCACAACACTACCCCTAGGCCAAGAGAAAAACAAGCTTGGCCACTGCAGTGAAAAGTCATTGCTTGCATCTGTCCAGCATCCTTTTCCCCCTTTTCATGTGATACTAGAACCTCCTTTCCTTCCCCCAGGATACCAATTTCATGCATTTGAGGTAAGATTGACCTCTAGACGGGGTCCGCATTGTACCTGGATTAGCTGAACATGGTGTCACTCAGCCTTCGTGGTTGATTTCACGATGGGCATGTGAACCCAGCTGAACTGATTAGAATCTTGCCTGAGAATGGAAATATAAGTACTGGAAGAAATCAGTCTCCATTCCTTTTGAATTGTGAATTTGGAGATGTTGGCTCAGGACTGCCCAGAGGTCATCTTTCCTTCCAAATGGAGAAACCCTACCTGAGAATGAAGAAACATGCTAAGGGGAACAGAGCCAAGAGGTGGAGAAAAAGTTAAACTTCAATGCACAATTTCAGCCCTGGATCCAGCCATGCCTGTGGCCTCTGAACTTATCATTTAAAAAAGAAAAAATACCTTCCCTTTTTCTCAAACTAGTTAAATTAGGTTTCTGGTGTTTTGTTTTGTTTTGTTTTGTTTTTGTGAAACAGACTCAACAAACACAGCTACTGAGACTTAGTGGGAGAAAGATGCCAAACATCAGGGAGAGATTTGTAAAATAGGATCACTCACAATTTTATTGAAGCAACAATTGAGTAGGACCTTTAGCCTTCTCCATAGTGGAAGCAACCTGTCAAAATGTCCTTAAACCAAGAAAAGAGAACCTCCAGTATAAGGCTCAGAAAGGTATGCTGAAAAAGGAACTGTCTCAGTCTTTCCTTGATCTAATCTTTAGGGTGACTGGAAAAGCAGTCCTAAATCTACAAGAGACCCATGATTAGCTTCTGTGCTCTTCAGAGCTGAGCCTGAAAATCTTCTGACAGGTTCTTGCTTAATCCCTGAATCAGTTTTTCTAAATCTCTGCTTGAGCTGCTGTTGACTACTTATGAAAATTCCTGCAACTGCCTTCCAAAAATGAGGAGTGCTGTACAGAGCCAGAGATGTCACCAAATCACTTTCCTCATGGCCTCCCAATGCATTGCTGTCCTCTGACTCCCCCAGGTAGAGTGCCAGCAGAAGAGCAAGTTATTCAACAGGGATAAAAGATCTTCAAGGTGAATTATGCAGGATCCTAAGTCTTCCTGTGGTGAGCACTCATACTGACAGAGCTTCTAGGTGCAAACCTGGCGTAGAAGCAAAACTGCCCAGGTCACTTACGTCACCTTGCATGCTCTCCATCAGAAATCCTTGAAGGGCTGGAGATAGTGTACAATTCATCCCCTAATGTCACCAATACAAATCGGTAGTAGATTGCTGATTGTGGAACTTAGTGGTTGAGTCAGCATATGTGAGAGAAAACAGGCCACTTTCCTGGGAGCGGATCGCTGTAGCTCAGCTTGGGACATTTTATCATTTTTTAAAACCACAAACTAGATCCAAGGTAGGGGTTCTTAGCCCTGGCTACATATTAGAATCACCTAGGTAGTTTTAAATTATTTTATGCCTGAGCCCCACTTATACAAAAAAAACCCTGAATTTTCAGAGAAATTACCCCAGGTAGAGAACTACTGAGCCAAGGGAACACCACTCTTCCATCACTTCTTCCAAGGCCACCTCAGTACAACTGGCGCACAGGAGTCAAACGCGACACCAGGGTCCCCTTGCCCCAATCTACTCTCTCCTTCCACAGGACCCTCAAGTATCCAATTAGCAGTAGGCAGAACTTCACCAAACGTTAGCAGACCCCAAAAGTGGGATGACAAAGTGACAGAGAAAAGAAAAAAGATTGGAACCCAACTTGCTGTTGACTCTTGCCAATCTTTCGAGACATTGATTACTGAATGAATAACTTTGAAGGGGGCACCTGTGAGGCAGAAACACTGACTGAATGGAGAGTGGGTTTGATCCTCAGTCCCTCTGCCCCCTCCCCCGGTCATAGTAAATTGGATGGGGTGGACCCCCCAGACTCTCTCCCCTGGGACTGGAACATAGTTCTTATGACCCTTCTCAGTTGGTGTTTAAACCGTAAGGACATTTTGGCCCATGTGCTGAGGCAGTCAAGCTGCTGAGAGAGAAGAGGGAAGGAGACAGCCATGGGAGGCAGGAATATGCCATAGAAAGGGAAGTTGCCCCATTTCCTAGTGCCTTTCAAGCTCTTGTCCCAGCTGTCATGAAGCCCAGCCCATCCCTGCCTTGGACTCCAGGACATTCTCAGTAGTTTGCAGGGGCTTCTGCTCATTCAACCAGATTGACACGTAAGCAAAGTAAATGATGTCACCTCTCCCAACAACATACCTCATCCTTCTTGCAGTCCTCAACACACAAAAAAAAAAACCCTAAAGCACAGTGGAAAGACAGAATCCAGAAAATTCAAATCAGAGCTCTCCCATGAGAAACCTTGGGCATGTTTCTTATCTTGTCTGTGCCTCAGTTTTCTCATCTACAAAATGGAGGGCTGGCAGTCATTAAAGGAGTTGATACATGTCACAGTCTCAAAACAGTGCCTGGCATATTTGCTCTTAAATCTATTCCAGTAAAAATCATATTTTAATTCTCTCCAAATTCAAGTCCTCTTTATTTCTAATCTCAGGAAGAAAAACATATTGCCCAATAAACCAGTGAATAACTGCACCGGCTTCCTTGTGAGTATGTGGCGGAGTTGACAGCATTTAACTATGTGGGAACCACACTGCTAATACAACAGAGGTTTCAGTGTCTACAGTGGAGCTGAATAACTCATGATCCTGGCCTTCAAGAGCCTTGCCTCCTCGCTGGGGAGATTAGATATGCATAGTTAAAAACCCAAAATGATAAATGCCCAGCAAGTTTGTAGGCAGTAAGTACCAGGGGGTTGGAGAGTGGTCACTGAAAACATCAGGCTGGTCTGGCCGGCCATGAAGGTTTAACAGAAAAGCTGGGATTTGAGTTCTATGCTGTGGAATGCTGGGCCCAGCAAACTGGTCACAATGCCCCACATCACACTCCATACCGTTCCTCCTGGGAGGGACTAGCCAAGCCAGAGCCCTAAAAGGTATTTTCCACAAACTAAAGATCTCTGATGACTGCATTTCCACACAGGGCCCATCGGATCCTATGTTTAGATGAGGAAACTTAAGTTTACAGTTAACCAGAAGCCAGAGTCCTTTTGGCTACTAAAAGTGAAGCCGTCCTAGATATGCCATGCTCCTGACCCAGGGCTGCCTATGACTCTCACAGATGCTGGCTTCCTGGGTCTCTTCTGGGCACACTCAACCATATTTGGGGAAGCTGCAAGTGTCAGGAAAATAATAGCTCAGGTGCAACCCTCAACCAATAAAAAGGACAAGAGATCATGATAAATACCCCCAGTTCTTTCTTCTATCATTGTGAGGAAAAAGGACAATCCTGAGGTGTGTTCCACACAATTTATCAGAGTCTCCAGCAGGGCTACTCCCAGCTGCCCATGGAATTCTTGTTCATGAGCTCACCCTCTATCAGGTCTCCTCCTTTCCCTGGCTCAATCCCCAATTCCTTCATGGTGGTTCCTGAAACTCCCTCCCAGAGAAACGGCTTACACCAAGTTCTTTCTCTGGGTCTACTTATAGAGGAATCCAAGTCAAGCTATAAGCCAGATGGGCTGTGGGTCACTCTAAGAAAACATTGCCCAACTACCCTCATGCCGGCTTCTCCTGATGCGGCCTGAAATGTTTGCTCCTTCTTCTCTCCTGGTTTGTTTTAAATCATGTTTGTTCCTTGTCTCTGCTAATCAGCCCCATTTGGTACTGCTCAGTAGCTCTCTGCCCCTGCAAGTGAATTAACAATTTTCCTGGATGTTTTTCTAATAGGCATCTTTATGCGAGTTTTATGCTGCTCAGCAGCTGCACTTGAACCAAATGAATTGTTAGATGTGAAAAAGTCAGTGGAATCCCAACGCAGATCCCACTAGCCCCACTCCATGATTCATTAGGGTGAAAGCAGAGCTTCAAGTTAGACATTTGCATGGATTGAATATCCTTACAGGTAAATAAATGGGCCAGCTTCCCTGATTGGCATGCGAGCTGGACGTCGGTGAGCAGGAGCAAGTCATTAGCCTGGCTGCTGTAACAACCCAGTCCCTTAGTGAATGGCAGGATCCACAGACAACCCTGGCTGCCAGGGTGGGAAAGGTTAGAGTGCTAGCTCAATGGCGGAACAGGTGAGAGCAACATGGAGTTGGTTCTCTGGACTCTCTCTGTTGATTGATTTCAGTCTTGTTTCAGTAAATATCATCTGCTTTTGAAGACACTTGTTTTTGAGATAGACTCTTGTTTCAATAAATATCATCTGCTTTTGAAGACACTTGCTTTTGTGATAGACTCAGAAAGAGCTGGTAGAAATCAAAAATAAATTTTGCCTTCTCAGTGTGATGAAGACTTGGTTACTAAGCAGCCTCCAATGGCAGGATCATTTACCAGAAGTATGTTGGCTTCCACGACAAGGAAAGAGGAGAATGCAATCAACCTGGGCACACAGCTTTCACTGGTGGCCCAAGGACTCAAACCATAAGACTGGATCTATTCCCTTTTCGCGCGTTACATAAGGAGAAGAAGGTTGAAAATGGAGAGCTTGAGATGGACCCTCTGCAATCACACAGAACTCTTCAACTCTGCCATGAGAGAAGGAAGTTGTGAAGGAAAAGAGAAAAAAGGAGGAAGAAAGAAAAAAACAGAGTCTATTTTAAGCACATGCTTATCAGAACTGCCAGCACCAATTCCTTCTTTCAACAAATACATCCTGAGCATCTAACTCTTGTAGCATGTACTCTTGTCTGCACTGAGCTGGGTGCTGGGACTGTGAAGTAGATGTGGTGAACAACCTGAAGAGTTTCCCATCAAGTAGAAAAGAAGAATTGAAAAAAGTAATGTCAATGAAGTTGGGAGACTGTTACCTAAGCAGAATCATAAGGGATATTGGACAAATACAGAAGCAAATAATGTCATCGAGCAATGAGGTAAGTTCCCTAGAGTCACGAGCTGAATGAGTTCTAAGCTGGAAATGAGGAATGAGCAAGAGTCATTCAGTAGAAAGAAACTGGGGTAGAAGAATTTGTCAGGCAAAGGAAACAGTGTGTGCAAGGGTCTCAAGGCCAGAATGCAAGGCTCCTTTGGAGGAGCCAGGAGAGAATGCAAGCAAGAGAATGCTGGGAGGGAATGAAGAGGGACAGAGGAAGGTTACAAACAGGGCTTATCTGCCACCATCCTGAGAAACATGCAAAGCCAGAGAAGGAGCACAATCAGATCTTCATTTTAGAAAAGTCACTGAGGCAGGAGGTGAGAAATGGATTTGAGATTATGCAAGCTGGAGAGCTTTAGACCAACAGGAGGCCACTGTGGTTTCCAGGAGAGAGATTACTGTGATTCATACTAGGGTGTGGTTGTGGGAACGGGGACATGGGAATAGATTAGTCATATCCCAGGTATCATCTAATCTGCCTCTTATGAATGAACAAAATTTGGGTGGTAGAGAGTATTCTGGTGAAGCTCTGAGACTCTCGGAGAGTTAAATAGTCAAGTTGAAATCTGGGCTCACTAACTTCTAACTGTGAGTTTTGACTTAACTGCTATATCTGACTTGAACTGATAAAGCTTCTATTTTATTTGTAAAATGGGAGTAACAACAACATGATAGACTTTAATATATCCAGAATAAAACAATGTATGTGAATAATTTAGCACATGACTGATAAATGTTTGCTATTATTATATATGACCCTTTTTTTGTAATTGTGTATTTTACTCATGGGAGTAAAGGGACCACAGGAGGTGACCCAAAATAATTTCCCCTTGAAGCTAGTAGATTCCTAGAGTATACCGGGGAGAGAAATTTTACCAGTTCTCTAGGGAAGTCATTGGTTAATATTTTTTTCATGAGACTATCAGCTTATTAAGAAAACACAGGCCAAAAAAAATAGCAACAGAGTTAAATTATGAATGTCAGTGAGATTTTTTTTGTTGAACATTGTTTATTGGTAATTATCACTATTTTTTTCTCTTCAATGCTGTTTCTTATATCCCAGGGGCTAGAAGCCTGGAAACTACATTTTCCAAACTCTGTTGTCACCAGAGTTCTGATTTAGAATCTACTAATGAGAGGCACTCACATAAGATTTGAAACGTAGAAGAGAAGTGGGTGCCATTATTTTCTTCCTACAGTGGCAAGTAGACTCAGGGCAGTTGGAAGACATGAAATTCACAGCAACTTCTGGGCAAGCTCCCATTAATCACTTGCTTCAGTGTTACAGACAGCTGGGATTACTATCAGCAGCATCTTGAGATTCTAGCATTCTCCACTTTCCTGAAAGTTGGCCATGGTACTATCTGACTTTTACCTCCCATGTCTTCCAAAGATGTTATAAGCAGCAGATTTCCCCTATTAAACCCTTTCTTGCTAAAATAACTAAGGTGATTTCTATTTTTTCCAGCTGATACAGCTCCTTTATCCTTGAGCTTCATAGTATCAATAAAAAAGTCATGTCAGAGAGTGGACACATTTCATGGCCTAACATGAGTCCAGCTAGTAGGCAGCCTTTATTATACTGATGGCTTGCTGAGGCCAGATGTCAACAAATAAGAGGAATCTTCCCAGCTTTCTGTTCTATATAAGAAAACATTATTTTATTTCTGTTACTCTCTGTTCATGGGAAATAGTGCAAAAAAAAACTTGTTATTTATTCTGTTAAAGAAAAGTCAAAGATGATCTTGTCCAAGTGTATTCTGGTTCCATGATATGCTTTGCATAATTAATCACATCAAATAAACACAGTTCCTTACAGCTCAAGTTTCTCAAGGTTGACATAGTCTGATAAATAGGAGAATTTTCTGCCAAGCAGAGATGAAATGAGTTAAGAAGGTAACTCTACATCTGAGCTCCATTTCTCTCCTTTCCACTGTGGATTTCCTCTTCAACTCTCCTTATAACTTTTTATTGCATTCTCCCTTTTTCTCACTCTCCACCTGGTTGTATCCCCCAAGCCATCCCTTTCTCTCTCCTCTGTTCATTGATTTTTACATGCTGTACTTAAAGAACATTCTCATTTCTGCCCGATATCCCCAATCCCTGAAGATTTTGTTATTATAAAGTTAACAGTGGTTCACTGAGCGTCCAACCCTGTGCTAGAGGTTGGGTATGTGTGTAGCTGAATGGAAGGGAGAACTGTTCAATGAGTACAAAACACTGTGCACCTTAATAACACTTCCTCACTAAACTGTTGCCTCCTTGAAGCTAGGGAGTATAATAAAAAGGGACACTAAAGGTAGCAAAAGTATAGGCTCCAAATGGGGGCTACGAATGACTTTCATATCCCAGCTCACCATGGTGCAAAGAAGATAGTTCTAGAAAGTAGCCACCTGGAGGAAGTGGCTCTTAAATTTAAATAAAACTTCTTGGGACAGAATATAGAATGGAGACTTTTTATTCTAGCTCTATATTCGTCTAGGTAGTGCCCTAGAACAAGTCACTAAACCTCTAAGATCATCACTTCGAATACCTTAGGATACAGAGAAAAAGTTGAGGCCAAGGGGCATAGTATCTTTAAGATCTTAGGACCCAGCCGACCCAGAGCCACATCTCATAAAAATGTGGTTTTGTACCTTTCTTAAAATCAACTTAATTTTAAAATCACTTGATTCAATCACCAATCACTTTATTTAAACCATTATTTAAATTAATTGACTTCTGGTCATTATACAAAACTGGGTTGATGCAAAAAGTCCCTGCCCTGCCTCAAACACACAGAAAAGATGAGTAACAAAAACAATGAGCGTGTTTAAACACGTTAACAGGCCAGAAATCAGGAAAAGAAAATCCCCCGATGCCAAGAACAGAAGAAAGACTCGATCCAAAGAACTGAACTGGAGTTGAAGGGGAACATAGAGGCACACAGTACTATCTATCAGAGCTGGTTACGTACTTTAGGGCCTGGAATTTTTAACTCTACAAGGCCTGTGTATAGCAAGTGACAGAATCTCTCTGCCTCCATGAAACTAGAAGCTAGGCAGGGCTGCCCCATCAGAAAACAGGGGGAAAGAAAAACAGCATATTGCCTAGGCATACATCACAGGACCAGGTCACCCATTTTAAGACAACTATGAAAAATCAGAATTCTAGGGTTGCACCACATGAGGTATAGCATTCCAATGTGAACTACCCACGGGGTGGGCTGAAAAAAAGGAGAGCCAAAAAATTATTTTAAAAACAGTTCTAGATTCAGTGAAACCTATAGAGGGTGAGACAAAATCCATAAGGACATCTCCACAATCTAAAGTACTTTACAACTCATGGAAGGCAAAACCCACTAAAGATGAGTCCAAAGTAAAAGCTTAAATAGCATGCAAATATGCAAATTCCAATAAGAGAGTGTCATAAGATACAACCAGGAAAAAGTAAATACTCTGGGAACTATTAAAAATGGATGAAGCATAACTTCTGGCTTCCACTCAGGGCGGTAAAGAGCTAGAAAGAATATCACTCTCATATCTACAGTGAAAAACATTTGAACTAACTTCTAATTCAAGATTTTTTTTAATCCATAAGAGAGTTGAGGTCTCAGAACAAACAAACAACCAAAACAGAAAATGACAAATGGTGATGGGGATATGGAGAAATTGGAACCTTTGTGCACTGTTGGTAGGACTGTTGAATGGTTCAGCTGCTATGGAAAAGAGCCATGGAGGCTCCTCAGGAAAATTAAAAATATAACCACCATATGATCTGACAATCATACTTTTGGGATCTAAAAGGACTGATGACAGGATCTTAAAGAAATATTTGCAAACCTATGATCATTTCAGCATTATCCATAATAGCAAAATGTGGACATGAACCTACATGTTCATCAATGGATGAATGTAAAAAGAAAAGTGGTAGAGGCATTCAATGGAATATTATGTTACTCACCCATTAAAAATAAGGAAATTCTGTCATCTGTTACACATGAATGAACCTTCAGGTCATTGCGCTAAATGAAATAAGCTAATTGCAAAAAAGACAAAAATACTGCATGATTCCACTGACATGAAATACCTAAAGTAATCAAACTAATAAAAACAGAAAGTAGAATGGTGCTTTTCAGGTGCTTTCTTAGGAAAGAGAGAAATGGAAAATTATTGTTCAATGGGTATAGAGTTTTAGTCATACAAGATGAAAAAGTTCAAGAAATCTATTGTAAAACAATGTACATTTCATTAACAATAGTGTGGTGTGCATTTGAAAATTGTTAAGGGGTAGATTTATGTGTTTTAATCACAATAAAAAATAAAGATTTTCTTCAGGAAACAAAAACAAAGATTTCATTGCCAGCAGATATGCCATATTTAAAATGTTGGGGTTTTTTTTTTAATTCTTTAGGCAGAAGGATACGATATCAGACTAAAGCCTAGGTTTGCACAAAGAAATAAAGAACAATGAAAATGAAATGAATGAAGGCAAAATAAAATTCATTTGCTTACACGTTTTTAATTTAAGACAAATAGTGTTACTGTATTATTGGCTTACAGCATATATGAAGGTAAAATGCATGACAACAATAACAGAAAAGATTGCAGGAAGAACTGGAAATACAGTACCATAAGGTTGTTATATTGCACATGAAGCAGCATAATATTATTTGAAAGAAGAAGCTAGTTAATAACAAATGCATATAGTAAACCCTAAGGCAACCACACAAAAAAAGTGATAAAAATAATTTAAAAGTATATAACATAGAATCATAAAAATGCTCAAATAACCCAGTAGAAGCCATAAAACATTAGGAGAGTAGAGAAAAGAAAAAATTGAACTATTAGTATACCTCTAGCAAAGTGGTAGATTTTGATCCAACTGTGCCAATTATTACATTTAACTATGAATAGACTAAACAGTCCAGATACAAGACAGACAGTCAGATTGACTTTTTAAAAGAAAAACAAATCCAAAACCCAACTATGTTCTGCTGCAAACCTACTTGAAATATAAAGATATAAATAAGTTAAAGGAAAAGTATGAAGAAAGATACACCATGCAAACACTAAACAAAAGAAAGCTGGAGTGTTGTATAACTATCTGGCAAAGTAGATTTCAAAACTGAGAATGTTATCTGGAGCAAAGAGAGAAATTTCATAATGATAAATGAGGCAATTCTCCAAGATAAGAAACAAGTCTCCAAGAGAAAGCAATACTAAATGAGTATGCACATAACAATAGAGCTTCAAAATACATGAAGCAAAACTGACAGAATTGGAAAAAGAAAAAGATAAGTCACAATTTTATCTAAAGACTACAATATTCTTCTCTTAGAAACCAATAGAACAAACAGAAAGAAAATCAATCAGGATAATGAAGAGCCAAAAAACGCTAACAACAACTAGACCTAACTGAAAGTAACAGATCACCCCACCCAATGTGGAATAGTTACCCAGATACCATATATTCTGGGCCATAAAACATACCTCAACTAATTTAAGCTAACAAATATAATACAAAGTGTGTGTTCCACCAGTAAGATAAATTAAACTAGAAATAAATAACCAATAGATATCTGAAAAATTCCAAAATAAGTGAATATTAAGCAACATGCTAATAAATTAGTAATGTGTAAAATAGTAGGTATAAAAGAAGATTAAAATATTTTGAGCTGAATGAAAATGAAAATATAACACAAACATTTGTGGGATACAGTTAAAGCAATATTTAAAGAGAAATTCATAGCATTCAGTGGCTCATATTAGAAAATAAGAAAAGTCGCAAATAGATCACCTAATCTTCCTTATTAACAAAGTAGAAAAAAAATGGAACTAAACAGAAGGAAAGAAATAATGAAAAGTAGAACAAATACAATTGAAAACAAAGGCAGTATCAATTTATTTCAAAACCAGATTATTTTTAAAAGATTAATGCAATTAGTAAACTTTTAGCCAGAGTGACCAAGAATTAAAGAGCAATAACCAAATCACCAATATTTGGAACAAAAAATCTATAGCTAATGAGAAATATTTAATGCTTTCCCATTAGGATTGGAAACAATGCAAAGATATCTTCTCTTCTCACTCATATTTAACACTGTACTAGGACTCCTAGTAATACAGTAACACAAGAAAACTAATTAAAAGTAGAAAGATCAGAAAGTATAAATAAAATTGTCTCTATATCTAGACTACACAACTTTCTATGTAGAAAAAAGTAAAAGAACCATTAGGACTAATAAATGCATCGAGCAAGGTTCAAATTTTAAAAATTTACTTAAAAATTTATTTGTGCTTCTGTATACCAGCAATGAACACTTGGAAGTTGACATTTTAGAAGTAGTACCATTTATGATAGCATCAAAAAATAGTTAGGTATAAATCTAACAAAATAAGTGCAAGTTCTATGTACAAAAACTATGAAGTACTGATGTAAGAAATCAAAGACCTAAATGAATGGAGAAATACACCATATTCATGAATTGGAGAAATACACCATATTCATGAATTGGAATATTCAATATTTGAAAGACATCAATCCTCTATATTTTAATCTGTACAATCAATGGGCACATAAAAATCCCAGCAACCTCTTTTAATAGATCCCACCAAACTGATTCTACAATTTACATAGAAAGGCTAGGAACTGCAATAGCCAAAAAGAAAAACAAAATTGAAGAACTAACAATACCAAATGTAAAGGTTTGCTCTAGAGGACACAGTCACCTGCAAACTAGGAAGTTATACCTCATTGGGAACACAATCAGTTGACATTTTGATCTCAAATTTTTCAGTCTTTTCAGAGTTATGAGAAATAAATTCCTATTAAGCCTAAATAAATAAAGACTTACTATAAAGATACATAAAGCAAGACAGTGAGGTATTGATAGACACATGAATCAGTGGTACAGAAGCAGAGCCCAGAAAGGAAAAGATCCATAAAAATATAGTCAAGTTATTTTTGGCAATAGGGTAAAAACATTTGAATGCAGAAAGAATAGGGTTTTCAACAAATGGTGCCAAAGCAATTTTACATTCATGTCCAAAAGAAATGCACTTTTTTCTATCCCTCCCAGTTGATATAAGAGGTAACTCCACATAGTTCATAAACACAAACCAAGCATGTATAGTTATGGTACATACAGAAGAAAATATAGAGGAAAATCTAGATGACCTTGGGTAAGGCAAAAACACCATTCCAAAAGTATAATCTATAAAAGGAAATCATGATTATTGTACTTCATTAAAATTTAAAACTTTTGTTCTCCAAAAGACTGCTAAAACCAATAAGACAAGAAATAAACTGGGAGAAATTATTTGTCATAATAATTTCTGACAAAGAACTTATATCCAGAATATACTAAAAAACTCACAAGAAAACAAACAACCAAATACAAAAATGGAACAAAGATATGAACATGATGCTTCCTGTAAAGTGATAGATGGATGATAAAAAAGTATAAGTATAAATAAAATATTTCAAACAAGAACCACATGATTATATAATTAGATGCAGAAAAAGTTTTTGATAAAATCCAGCATCTCTTCTTGATAAAAATCCTCAAACACCTAGGTATAGAAGGAACATACCTCAAAATAGTAAGTGCCATCTATGATAAACCTGCAGCTAACATATTGCTAAATGAACACAAACTGGAAACATTCCCCCTGTAAACTTGAACAACACATGGCTGCCCATTCTCACCCCTCTTGTTCAACATTGTGTTGGAAGTCCCAGCTAGGGCAATTAGACAAGAGAAGGAAATCAGGGGTATCCAAATAGGAAAATAGAAAGTCAAGTTATCCCTCTTTGCTGATGATATGATCCTATACCTTGAAAATCCAAGAGAATCTGTCAAAAACCTACTTGCATTGATAAAGGACTTTGGCAAAGTCTCAGGGTACAAAATAAATGTGCAAAAGATAGTTGCATTCCTATACACCAACAACAAGCAAATAAAAAGCACAATCCCACTCACAATAGCCACAAGAAATGAAATATCTTGCTATCTTCCTAACCAGAGACGTGAAAGACCTTTACAATGAGAACTACAAAACACTGCTCAAAGAAATCCAAGAAGATACAAACAAATGGAAAAATATTCCGTGTTCATGAATAGGAAGAATCAACATTGCCAAAATGTCCATCCTACCAAAGGCAATCTACAGATTCAACGTAATACTCATTAAGTTACCAACGTCAGTCTTCTCGGACCTGGAAATGACAATATAGAAATTCAAATGGAAACACAGACGACCACGAATAGTCAAAACAATCCTTAGCAAAAGAAACAAAGCAGGAGGTATCACACTTCCAGACTTCAAACTTTACTATAAAGCTACAGTAATCAAAACAGCCTAGTATTGGTACAAGAACAGGCATATAGACCAATGGAACAGGATAGAGATTCTGGAAGCAAAGCCTCAATCTCTCAACCAACTCATCTATGACAAAGCCTCCAGCAACAACCACTGGGGAGAGGAGAACCTATTCAGTAAATGGTACTGGGAAAACTGATTGACCACATGTAGAAGATTGAAATAGGACCCCTGCCAGTCACCATACACAAAAATTAACTCTAAATGGATCAAAGACCTAAGCATAAAGCCTCAAACTATAAGAATCTTTGTTGCAGCTCTATTCACAATAGCAAAAACACAGAACCAACCATGTCGCCCATTGAAGCTGAACTGGATCAAAAAAATGTGGTGCATATACACAATGGAATACTATGCAGCCATAAAGAAGGACAAATATATGGACTTTGCAGCAACTTG
>NW_007245715.1:165999-203150 GCF_000164805.1 Carlito syrichta
TACTCAGTGATTTATCACAGAAACAAAGAATAGAGTGCCATATGTTCTCACTCATAAGCTGACCTTGAACAATTATAATGCTATAAGAAAGTGATTGGAAGTAGTGGAAAACTGTCGGGGGGTGGGATTGGCAGTTAAGGGAAACTGCTAGGGGAGAGAGGGACTTACTTCATCAACAAGGGCGCCTGCATGATCAATGTTTGTGTACCTAACCCTGAATTGCACCACACATCTTTATAATAAAGAAAAGAATCTTAGAAACACAGGAGACACCCTTATGGAAATTGGAACTGGCAACCAACTGCTGATCGGAGACTTAAGTGCTCATATCTTAAGAAATAAGATAGACAGGTGGGACCTCATGAAACTAACAAGCTGCTGCAAAGCAAAAGAAACCATCAAGAGAGCAGGGAGACAGCCCACAGAATGGGAAAAAATATTTGCCCACTGTATATCTGACAAAGACCTAACATCTAGGATCTACAAGGAACTCAAATGCACCAAAAGGGAAAAAACAAACAGCCCCATTAAAAAGTGGGCAAAAGACATGAATAGACACTTCTCAAAAGAAGATATACAGGCAACCAACAGACACATGAAAAAGTGCTCAGCCTCACTCATCATCAGAAAAATGCAAATCAAAAACACATTGAGATACCATCTAACCCCAGTAAGAATGGCCATCATTCATAAAACAAACAACAACAGATGCTGGCAAGAATGTGGAGAAAAAGGAACTCTTCTACACTGCTGGTGGAAATGCAAACTAATGCAACCTCTTGGGAATACAGTGTGGCAATTTCTGAAAGAACTAGAAATTGACCTTCCATATGACCCAGCAATCCCCCTATTGGGAATATACCCAGAGGAACGCAAATCATTCTACTAAAAAGATACCTGCACACGTATGTTTGTTGCAGCTCTATTCACAATAGCAAAAGCAGGGAACCAGCCATGCTGCCCATCAAACCTGGACAGGATTTTTTAAATGTGGTACATATACACAATGGAATAGTATGCAGCCATAAAGAAGGACAAACATATGGACTTCGCAGCAACTTGGGTGGATTTAGAGTCGATCATCCTCAGTGATCTATCACAGAAACAAAGAACAGAGTACCATATGTTCTCACTCATAAGCGAAACTTAAACAATTATAATACTATCATAAAGGGATTGGCAGTAGTGGGAAACTGTCAGGGGAGAGGGGGTAGGATTGACAGGAAGTTAAGGGAAACTACTGAGGAGGGAGGGGCACATCTCATCAACAAGGGTACTTGTATAACCAATATTTGTCTAACTAAACCTGAATTGTACCCCACATCTTTATAATAAAAAAAATCTTTAAATATGCTTTTAAAAAAAGATTTTCAATATCACTGATAATTACAGAAATGCAAATGAAACCACAATAAGATAGTACTACATGACCATTAGAATATCTAAAATTAGAAAACACTAGCAATATCAACTGCTGATGAAAATGCAAAGCTACTGGAATGCTCATAAAGAAATGTTGGTTGGAATGCAAAATATTATAGCCACTTCAGAAGTAGTTTGTTAGATCCTTACAATTTAAGTATACACCTACTGTGTGACCCATCAATCCCATTCCTAGAAAAATGAAAACTTATATTCACATGAAAACCTATATGTGAATGTTTATTACAGCTTTATTCATCATCTTGACAACTGGGTTGTTCCAGTTCGGTACATACATACAATGAAATACTACACAGCAAAAAAGAACAGACAATTGATTCATGGAACATGCATTCATCTTGTTACATAAAAGAAGACATGCTCAAAAAACTACACATTGAACAATTTCATTTATGTGACTCTTTGGAAAAGACAAAACTATAGGGAAGGAAAACAGATCAACAGTTGCCAGGGCTTGGGTGCTGGAGAGAGGGTTGAATACAAAAGGAGAGAGCAGGGACTATCAGGGTGATAGATCTGTTCTGCAGGGAACTATAGGGGTGAATATATGACTGAACATTAGTTAAAATCTATAGTACTGTACATCAGAAATAATAAATTTCATTGCATGCATTTTTCAAAAAATTAAATGGCATGTTGCAAATAAGTAAAGGAAATATAAAACAAATCCAACTTTTTTGTAGGAGAGAGAGAAATGAGAGAGAGAGAGCGAGCACGTGCAAGCATGCGCTGTGTGTGTAGGAGCTAATAGGCATACATATTTTCCCAGTTCTGTTTGCTGAGACAGTGATACCCCAGTTGTAGTAAATACACGTAGCACCAGAAACTAATTTCTAAATACCACTCACTAATTAAAATAAAAATAAGAGCTCCTTGGAGAACAGGTTGATTGTAGCATTGAGGCAAGATAACTGCAAGTTGGATCTGGATCTTCTTCTAATGTCAAAAAGTAAAGTGCTTATAAAACAAAAATAAAAATAGGGCCATGTTGAAAAAGCACAGGAGTCAACCTGAAAGAATTCCTAGCAACCAAAATTAGAATAACTTCAGCAACAAAATAAATAATGGCAGTATTGAATTATATCCCCATTAATAAAATAAATATTCATGGGTCCATATTAAGATAGATAAGGGAGGAGACAGAGAGAGAAAGAAGACAAGTCTTCCTTACAAAAGAATTTCAATCTGTAAATGTAGAAGGGATGAGGAAAATAGAAAAATCATCATTAAAACACTACAATAATAATTGATGCAGGCAAGATTCACAAAGGGATGGTGCTAAAATGCGTGTAAGCCAATTATTTACCTAGTCTCAAAGTTTCTCCCCCAAAATGCTTAGTAATTACAAAGGGGATTATAGTAACTTTACAATGATAAATCCTGGTTATAACTCTCACTGTAACCAAGGTCAATATCATCAGTAGTTGTATCAATATCATGTACATTCTGATATGACACATTGAGAAAGGCATATCCCTTTTGCAACATTCCTCTCAAAAATACACCACCTCAGTCTAGTCATAAGAAAATATCAGACAAACTCAAACTGAAGGACAGTCTACAAAATTACTGACAAGTGCTCTTCAAAAGTGTTGAGGTCACAAAGGCAAGGAAAGACAGAGAAATTATCACAGATTACAGGAGATTGAGGAAATATGGAACTCAGTGCCATGTGGGATCTCAAATTGGATCCTAGCACAGAAAAAGTATATTAGTGGAAAAATAGGTGAAGTCTGAATAAATTCTGCAGTTTAGTTAATGATATACCAACGTTAACTTCTGAGATTATTATTTTATGGTTATGTAAAATGTTAATATACTGTAATCATGGGTGAAGGGTTTACAAATTCTTCCTGTATTATTTTTGGAAATTTTCTGTAAGTCTAAAATTATCTAAAAATAAAACATTAAAATAGATTAAGTGGAACATTCTTAACACAGTTATTGTAAAGTCTTTTTCCAAAAGATAAATATAAGTATAGAAGTTCTGAGTCAAGAATAGGATAATTTAGGAAAAAGTAGCAATTTTTAGACATAGTTAAACAGAATTATATGAAATAAAAATAAGATTATTGAAATTTAAAGAAAAAGAGCAAAGAAACATAAGTGACTGGTTAAACCGTGAACAGATTCAACTAAAGAAGGAATTAATGAATGTAAAACTTAGAATGTAGCATAGAGATAGCCGACAGGAAATGTTAAAAGAAATTAAGGAGCAAGAAAGAAAGAGCAAGAAGTAAGGAAAATAGGTAGTGAAGGAAAGGCTATGTGCAAAGACATGAAAGTAGGGAATTTTCAGGATAAAAGAGAGATTCCTCAAATCCAAAAATCATTAGTTATGAACAAGACAAATTTAAGCAGTTTCAGAATTACTAATTGATATAATTTGGATATTTGTCCCCTCCTAATCTCATGTTGAAATGCAATACCCGGCCGGGTTCAGTGGTTCAGCCTGTAATCCCAGAATTTTGGGAGACCTAGGCGAGTGGATTACCTGAGCCTGCGGGTTCGAGACCCACCCAGGGCAAATTGGTGAGACCTTGTCTCTACAGTAAATCCAAAAATTAGCCAGGCATGGTAGCGCGCGCCTGTAGTTCCAGCTATTTGGAAGGCTGAAGCGGAAGGATCGCTGGAGCCCAGTAGGTCGAGACTGCAGTGGCCGGGAGTGTGCCACTGCACTCCAGTCTTTTTTTTTCAAAAAAGAAAAAGAAAAAAAGAAAGAAATGCGATACCCAATGTTGCAGGTGTGGCCTAGTGGGAGGTGATTGAATCATGGGAGCAGACTCCTCATTAAAGACTTGGTGCCGTTCTTGTGGTGATGTGTGAGCTCTCATTCTGTAAGTTCACTTGAAAACTGGTTGCTTAAAAAGAGCCCAGCACCTCCTTTCTCTCTCTTGCCTGTGCTCTTGCCATGTGACATATCTGCTCTTCTTGGCCTTCTGTCATGACTGTAAGCTTCCTGAGGCCTCACCCGTAGTAGATACCAGTACTATGTTCCTGTACCGTCTGCAGAACCATGAGCCAAAATACATCGCTTTATAAATCACCAGTCTCAGATATTCCTTTATAGCAATGCAAAATGGATTAATACAAAAGCCCCTACCTTTGTGAGAAACAAAATTTACAAGTTAGAGCATTGTGTTAGTGTACAATTCTTTTGCCTGTTTTACTAGGTACTGTAGGTTGCTCCAGGAAGCTCTTTCTTCCCTTCAGTGGGATTATGTGATTTGTTTCAAATACGGTTAGATTCTTTTGCCCTAGTCCACATGCCAGCTCTTCCCCAACACACATGCATACACCCTGGTTTAATTTTTTTTTTACATGCAGTGAAATATATTCTTTATGGTTTGAAATGCTATGTGTTTAAAGAAATACACAATCATGTACCCCCACCACAGTTCATATACGAGAAATCTATCTGTGATGTAAAGACTATTATTATCCCATTTTACATATGAAGACAATAGAGGGGAAAGAAGGTAAGCAACTTCCCCGGTGATCATCCAACCCATATACAAAGAGATGGACTTTTGCTTGCACAGTCTTGGCTTCAGAACACCAGCTGAAAAGCTTTATGCTCCCCTTGGGTTTCCACACCCAGCCCAAGTCTATACAAAGATTGGATTGCCAGAAACCCTGCCACCAATGGATTTCAAATATGTATCTGCTGGACTCCACCACCAGGGGTGTATTGAGAGCCTGATCTCACTTTCTGGGAAAAGAGTCATGAGGGCAAAAACAGCACCTCTTTCAAACTGCCAAATGGGTTGAGATGGGACATCATGAAGGAGCTAGATCTTGACTTCTAGCTTAATATTTACTGAGGATTAGTTTAATCTTCTAACCTGTGACCCTTTGAAGACACAGATCACATTGTATTCATTTCTTTATTCCTAGAACTTAGCACATGGCAGGTATTTAATGAACATTTATTGAATGCATGCATGCAGCAATAAATGAAAGGTTATAAATTTAAATATCACGAGGTACCAGAGAAGAATCACAGCCACAAGACATGCACCCTCGTCAAATGACATTCTACGTCCTTCCCAACATATAAGAAGCCTTATACCCCAATTCCCCAGTCCTACTAACAAAGTCTCACGCATCAGGGCTCCCACATCCTGCATCAGCTGCAGACATACCTGACCTATTAGCTAAATTGCAGATAATGGCATGGGGCTTAGTGTTTCACCATAGCCCTTCTAGCCACATGGAACTATATGGCATTGTAACACAATACGAAACAAACATGTGGATGGATGATGGGGGATGGATGGATAAATGGATGAATGGAAGATCAAATGACTCCAGAAAATTTTAATTAAAAAGCTACACTTCCACAGGATTTTTTTCTTGTCTTCCTTTATAACCATATCCCCAGTGTTTGACACATTGCCTTAAACTCAATAATTTCACAATAAATATTTGTTCAATAAAAGAGGAATAAAAAGCAAGTCACTGACAAGCAGTCTTCCTAAACCAAATGCTAAAAGGTAGAAGCATTCTTAGCTCGTCCACATACTTATATAAGTTTGACTCCAGCACCTCAACTTCTCTAAGTTTCTACTAACACTTGTGAAGAATTTAAAAGACCAGCTACTTTATGCTGATTCTTGCATATACAGCCCATATAAAATTAGGAATATAGAGACGTTAAACAGGCTTTCCAAAGCCTTAGTGAAAGAGTACCGTGAAGAGGAGACAGGAATTTCCCAAGGGTCCCTGAGAATATGTGTTAGAATACCATCAACATTCTTCACTGCACTCACAAGAATCTGCAGGCAGTGATGTTCAGAGGCCCAACCCTCTTTACACAACCAGAAGATCAAGCATTGCTGACAATATCCTGGGAGACCCTCACCAGAGCAAATTGGCCTGGATTGGTGTGGAAAGGCAAGCAGCCAACAGGCTTTAGTGGCAGATGCTCTAGACATAGTCATGTAAAACAGAATCCTATTTTAATGCACATAGCTTCCTTTTGTCATGTCAGGTTCTGGGGAGGTTAGGGCAGTTTCTCTATTCCACCTTGCAGCACAATCTTCTATTCAATAATTGTTTATGCAAGATCATGCTGACTGAGTCAATAAGAGCATTGCACAATCCTTAAAATCAGTGTGAATATCCTCAACTTAAAAATAACTTAAGTGTTGCTTGGTCCCTTGGGCATTCCTTGAAGAACTTCTGCCAAGGAGAGGGTCTATTCCTCAGGGGCAAGAATTTATAAGAGGAGACTGCACTTCATACATCATAACGTTGTTTTTGTAGAAGCAAACTTTCTCTTTAGGACATGCAAGACCACAATGAATATTCGAGCTTTGAATAAAGAGTTTTTCATAGAGACAGCATGCAAATGCTGACCCTCAGAATCTGAAAATTAGGATTCTGGGCACCCTGCCTGTCATAGTGGATTAGGAATCAGATTCTTAAAAAATGCAACATTTGCCCTAACTCACCAAGCACATTCCCATGAATCATTCATGCCAGCTCTGCGGAGGCCATCTGCTGTGGAACCTGGTGCATTCCTGGTAGAGAATCATCCAGGGGATTCTCCATCTTGTCACTTACTCTTTCATTCTTACCAAAGGAGCATTTTCTGCTCTGGTCCCCAGGACGACAAGCCCCTCTCAGAACAGTAGATAGCTCTGAAGCCAAGGGAACACGAGGTATGTTCACAAGTACTAAATGTACTACCAAGTACACAGAGGGACCAAGAAGGCTGCCTGGCAATGAGCTGAGGTCTTGCCCTGTTACAGTCCACTGCCCCGAGTAGATGGAATGGCTGTGTTGTGAAGTCATGCTGGTAATTCTGTTTGCCTCGTCAGCACAGCTCTCTGATCTGGGAGGTGGCCTCCAAGAATTACATGTTCAAGACTCCTTTACTCCTGTCTTGGGCAGGACTCTGCTGCCTGCCTGCCTTTGCTGCCTTTTGTGAACAAGATTAGTGGGTAAGAGGAGGGGTAGAGGGCTACTTCCTCCCTGTTTGGGTCACTTTGCTGGCAGGTACCACCTCCCTTCCCACATTAGTCCCTGCTGGGTGGCCACTTCTCCACACCCAGCTCTCCATGGGTTCCAATAGCACTGTTCTCTCACTTTGACACTTCAGGCTAGAGGCAGTAAAGGCTCCTGCTCTTTCTTGTCTGCAGGTGCCTCAATATCTCTTGTTGATCTCATAACCCTGCCCACTGCTCTGTAAGTCTTTCCCTCACCAAACCATGCATCAGAATTGTGTATTCTGGCAGGACTCTGGCTGGCAAAGAGGAGCGATAGAATGGGCATTCATCTTGGATTAAGGGAAATCAAGTTCTAGGTGCTGCTCTGGTTCTGGCTAGCTGTGTGACCTTGAGCAAATCACTTCACCTCTCTGGGGACTCAGCTTCTCATCATCAAAGTGAGCAGATTGAGTGGTCCAGGGAAGTCCACACCACCCTCTGGATCCCCCTCATTTTCACACACACACCAGCAGTTTCTGGGGCATCCCTCCAGAACGGAAAGAAACAAACATGGCTCTGAAGAGACATGTCTGAAAGCTAGACATATTAGTCATTCTTGTTATTTTAGTGGCTTTGATATTTAATATGAATATTAGCGTTTTCTTCTCTGAAAAATTTACAGAGTGACTATAATATCATTTCTTAGCCTTTTGGCTAAGATCAAGTGTAATACAGAATGGCTATCATAGTAACTCACTTAAGAAAAGCTGTTTAGGAATTTACAAGCTACTCTGGAGGATGCTGAGGACCAGTTGCACCATGGATTGGTCTTCTCCTTAGGCAGAGGCCAGCCTTTCCTTTGTACCTTCATGTCATTGGCCATACCTGTGGGCTGTCAGAGGTGGGGAAGGTGGTCCCCACTCTGTGAGAAGATGCTTGTTGCCTTGAAGGCAAGTCTCAGGAGAAGGCCACAGCTGTGTGTCCTCATGGCCAACACTTTGGGAAGCTGAGGTGGAGGAAAGGGGGGAGAGTGCTCCAAAACCAGTCCCTATCCTGCCTTTCCTATTTCTAAAGCACCTTGTGATTTCCCAAGTGTTTTCCCATAAATCATCACGCGTGATCCTCACAGCATCTCTGTAAGCAGGCAGGGCAGGTACCTCTGACAATCATATTTGACAAGTAATAGACAAGTATGTTCGTGGTGACTGAGAGTCAGAGAGGCACTTCCCAAAGTCATTCAGCAAACGGGGAAGCTGGGACCAAACTCCAGGCCTTAAGTGTCTTTTCTAGAACCATACATTCAATTTAAGTAGATGATTAAACTAAATTACTGGCTTTAAGGACTTAGTATTTGGAATGAAGCCAACCTTTGCATGTTTCCATTTATGATTAAAAGCTTGTCACCTAGCTGTTCTCCATATCAGTCACAGGTGCCTCAACATCCCTTGTTGATCTCATAACCCTGCGACAACTCTGAGAACTTTGACCGCTTATCTTCATTTTACCACAAGCTTTCCTGAATGTAATCTCACACAGGTGGGGTTGCCTTAGCCAAGGTTGCATAGCTGTTTGCCACGTCTCCAAGTCTTCTCTAGAGATCATGTTCCTTGATTCTCAATTTGGTGCTGTTTCTCCCCCCCCGTACTACCACCACCACACACACACACACACACACACACACACACACACACACACACACAGAGTCCTTTAGTCGTTCAACAAACATGTGTAGGGCACTACCGTGGGTCAGGCCAGTGCTAGGAGCTGGGCGAAGAAACCACGGTGATCAAAGGTCCAGTCCCTGCCCTTAAAGCAACAGAGGATGATGGGGGAAAGGATGAACACACCACAACAGAAGTCCAAAGGAATTGTTATGAAGAAAGTGTATACCCAGTGGTCTGGGACACAGAGGAGCAGCATCTCAGCCTTCCTTGAAGAGACTGTACTGAGGAGCAGAGAAAGGGCTGAGACTTGAAGCTTCTAGGGGTGAGCAGGTGTCCACCAGGCAGAGCACTGCAAGAGGAAGCAGCCTTCTAAGGAACAAAAGGAGCTACCTGGGCAAGGGCAAGTGTGTCACGCAGCATGGCCGAAGCATCCAGTACAAGGAGCATGCCCATGTTGACCTGGGAAGGTTCACCAGGGCCCCAGAGGCAGATGGCTGTCTCTAATTCCATATGCAGAACAAAGATTTCCTGGGGTAGAGGCTCACAATGGCACATGGGCTCCAGAACAATTAGAGGATTTTAAAGTGAGCCATGGCAGTTTACTCTGGCCAAGACCTTGTACAATGACTACCCCACCTATGCGTTGATCTGAGCCCCTCACCAAAAAGGATGGAAAACAGCAACAATAATAATAATACTCACTAGAGCAGCTGCCAGACACTCAGCAGTTAGCATGCCAGGCACTAGAATGAGCCTGCCCTAGTGTTATGAATAGAGTCAGAGTTTTATTGCAACATCTGTTTGACTTATCTCACTCTGAGATGAAGATGTGGACGTGATTTTTAAAATACAGCCATCCCACTGTTGTAGCCAGTCAGGTCCAACTCCCTCAGGAAGCTGCACTAGGCCCAGTAGGATAAGCTCACCTCTGGGTCCCCTGAACCCTGGCGAGGTCTCCCGCACCCAGGCCCAGAGTTGCGGAGGGTTTCCTGGGCTATGTGTCTTGCCTCCTTGGTGAGCCTGAGATCCTGGGGCCAGGGACCACATCTGTAACTGCATACCACCTAAAGCTACAGTGCACACAATGAGGATGTTGAATAAACAAAGGCAGGTGGTGGCTCCCTCCTCCAGGTATAAGGTATGAGGTATGAGGTATAAGGTATGAGCTATGTATGCCCTTCCTGACAACTTGTCTGTTCAATGTGTCTCCCCCCAGGAGGGAGGGCAATTAATTCCTTGGCATCTTACCTTCCCTTTAGTCCATTTCTCCTGACATTTTTCAGACTCTACTACTACCTCTGCTGCCCTTAAAAGGAGTGGGTTCTTTCCATGGCAGCTGTGAACACAGCCTATCTGAAGAGAAATCGCTTTTTTCTTCTTTTTCCTCCACTATTAAGTGGAAGAGAACTAAAGCAAAGGAGACCAGAGATAAAATAGGCTAAACTACAGCAAAGAACAGAAAATGCAATGTGCAGGGTTCTAGTGCTGAGTATTCTCAAAGGGTCAGAAGGTGGCCTAGTGAGGGGTCACAGTTAGCAGCTTCCTACATGGTGACTCTCATTTGATAAAAAGCTGTGACTTTCTCCCCTACCACTGACAGGGCTCAGAATTCCACATTAGGAAGTCATACCTATAAATTCTGGATGTTGCTTTCCTCTCCCAATAGCCAAGGAAAGGAGGCATCAAACTATAAACTCTTGGTAACTAAGATATCAGAAATAGATTAATTTAACAGATGCTGGTGATTACCTGTCTCCATGAAAGAGGGACCACGATATGGAGTATGGGGAGAGCAAGACTCCAGGGGGATGGAAAGATTATAAAAAGGGAGGGATGTCCAACTCACCCGAACTAGGTACCCATCCTATGCCAAATGCTTAACATGCATAGCCCAGTGTCACTGCAGTCCCTGTAAAAGCAGATGTTACTTTTCCTATTTGAAAACGAGACATCTGAGGCTCATCAATGTGAATTTACTTGTCCTACCTCATTTTCTTTGTCTGCTTGGGTTGCTATAAAGGAATACCTGAGGGTAGTAATGTATAACGAAAAAAGTTTTATTTGATGATTCTGCTGACTGTAAAATTAAGCATCTGGTGAAAGCCTCAGGCTGCTTCTACTCATGGTAAAAGGAGAAGGAAACTCGGTAGAGTGAAGCTGGAGAAAGAGAGTATAGAGATCACATGGTAAGAGAGGAAGTAAAAGAGGTGGGGAGGTGTCAGGCTTTTTTCAACAACTAGCTCTCATGGGAAATAACAGAGAGAGAACTAGCTCATTATCACAAAGAAGACATCAAGTCATTTATGAAGAACCTGTCCCTTTGACCCAAAACTTTCCATTAGGCCAACATCCAACATTGGGGATCAAATTTCAACATGAGGTTTGAGGGTTGACAAAACCCAAACTATAGCAGTCATTAGGCTAGGACAGGGCAGGTCTGGATATGCTTCCTGCTAGTGGCCATAGCTTCACACAGGGAGCTTGTTGAAACAGATATCTTTGCACCATATTTAGAGATCCTGATATAATTGGTATGGTTGAAATTCAGGAATCTACATTTTTAACTTGCACCTCAAAGTGACTACAATGCTTGAGGATGTCAAGGTGGTAGTTTACAACATAAGTTTTGGAAAGTCACCTGGGTTATAAGCCCAGCCCTGTGACATTGAACAAGTCACTTAAGATATAAAGAAGGACAGACATATGGACTTTGCAGCAACTTGGATGGATTTAGAGTCAATCGTACTCAGTGATCTGTCACAGAAACAAAGAACAGAGTACCATATGTTCTCACTCATAAGTGAAACTTGAACAATTATAATACTATAAGAAAGGAATTGGCAGTAGTGGGAACTTTCAAGGGAGAAGGGTGGGATTGGCAGTTGAGGGAAACTGCTAGGGGAGGGAGGGGCACACCTCATCAACAAGGGGACCTGCATAATCAACATTTGTATACCTAACCCTGAATTGTACCCCACATCTTTATAATTAAAAAAAGGATTTCTAAGCCTTAGATTCTCCACCTACAATATGACAGAGTGCACACCATAAGGGCTTGTTGTGAGGTTTAAAGGAGATAACACAGTAACAGTGCCTGGCATAGGCTTTCCCCTAACATTTTGCAGGCCTGGGGAAAGAGTATAGGCAGATACCTCTTGGCCTGCAGCCCACTCCTCTTTACCCTTCTCTTCTCACGCAGGTTCCATTCTATATTCTTGAATTCCTACACTGTTAAGTGTGGACAGCCCAGGTCACATTCCAAGTTTCATTCATACCCCCCTGAAAACTGCCTTGCATTGATGGCCAACCTCTGAGCCAGGGGTATGCAATAGGTAGCACCTAGTTTTTCTCCATTCTCATGGTCTCTGACCTTGAGAATATGGACTCAGGGAAAAGGCCTGCATAGGAGCACCATTTGGGTAGGAAATTCTAGGGTTCCTAGCACTAGAGGAGAAGGAATACTGTATGTGGGCACAATCCATTGGGTCACAGACACCTCACCTCTTGGAGAAGGCACAGTGAGAGGAGAACCAGAGCAGGATCCTCCAAACCACATGGTCCAAAGAAAGGGCCCCAGTAGCTTATGTCCAAGGACAATCCTGAATGGCAAAGCATCAGCGTGCTCAAAGTGTACAAAAAGACATGTTACTATGGCCAGCCCTGGCACTGGTATTTGTCTTTGTGCCACTATCACCAATGTTTCCATTCTTCAAATTTGAAGTCAACGGCTGAGGTCCATGGTATCCCCTCACAGTGACAAAGTGTTGGTCATGGGTGTCCAAGGATGCTGAATCATATTCTCAAAAGCAGCTGCAAAAGGAAAGGCTGGGGAGATGGATGGTGAGGGTGGCAACAGATGAGCACTGAGAAATAAGCTTGGCAGAGAAGCCTCCATCAATGCCTCTGGGTAAGCCGGGAGGGACCAGGGCATCCTTTCCACTCTCAATCCAGCTCTGGAACCAGGAAAATGGTGAACTTAGCAGAAAGACTTTCTCCTCCTCTGTTTCTCTCCCAGACAATGGCAACTCAGGGATTAGTGTTGGCAGTGAGACATGCCATGTGTCACGGCAGCCATGGGTGCAGGCACAGGACTCTGTAGGAGGCTGAAGGGGCAAGCAGGTTTCCCCCATCAGGAAGTCATACAAGCTTTCTTCTTTTATCTCTGGATTCTCTAACACTAAACTTACTCAAAAATAAGTATAAACCACCTGGCCCCCATGTGACTCTTAAAACATTACAATGCATTCTCTCATGTGCACTTATACCCTCTCAACAGCCATATGAGATGGAAGAGAAACTGAGACATAAGAGAAGTATCACTACCATGTCATTGATTACTTATTACAACAGTTTGGAGTTGGATGGATATGAATTTAAACCCTCCCTCTAGTGTTAGGACCCAAAGCAAGCTATTCATTTCCCGAACTTCAGCTTCCTCATCTCTAAGACAGGGAAATGCACTGAGTATTACAAAAATGTAAGGCAATCATAGATAAAAGTTAATTAATGCAGAGTCTACAAATAGTAAGAGCTCAATAAATGTTACCTGTTATTATTTACCTTGTAATACTGGAGACATGGTTTATCCCTCTAACTAATCTGCACAATCCAAATTCAATTTCAGATCTTTCTTCCTCTGAGAACTGAGTACAGTGTCTGGGACATAGCAAGCATTTTATATATGGAAAACAATTTAAAGTAAATGAGAAGAGCAGAACAATAATTGATCTACAAAACCGACAATACCTTGATATAAGCAATACTCAGTCAGCCAAGAAACCAGGTGAAAGAGTAACACAGAAAACGCTCATTCCCGGACTCTCATTTCTTCTAAAGACAGACTATATGTCAGCCTTGATTCAGACTCCAACCAGGCTGGAGGGGGAGTGGGAGGAGGAGCCTTGAGAAGGATCGGGGAACACAGTTGACTTTAAATGACTCATTTTCAAAAGCCATCAAACTATATAGAAGATTGTGTGGATAAAATGTATATTTTTTAATGCATTTATACATAGTTTCCTTGGAGAGTTTGACAACCCCTTCAGGACCCACATTATGAGAGGAAAGCTATTTTCAGACAGACATGTTAAGACACAGAGTCTCTGCTGAGGAGCTTGGCATGCACCTCTGTTGCTCAGAGGACTGGGGGGGGTCCTTCCCATTGGCTCCTCAGAGTAATCTGGGCACAGCCTCCCCTTTTCCTCATTCAGAGCAGGGCTGAGATTCTAAGCCAGGAAAAGGTTCCCAAAAAAGAGATGGGTCATGAAGGATGAGGGCCAGAAAACTAGAAGAAAGATCAAGTATTTGAAGGAATCTTGGGAATGAAGTGACTTTGTTTTCACAAAAAATTAATTTAGAGCGCACACACATTCATTCTCCTTCAAGCCGGCCTTAGAAAAATGCCCATATTAGCCTTGGAAAGGAATAATCAGTATGACACTCAAGTGATCCTAATGCAAGCCATATTTTCAGTGCATTCTGAAGATTTGGAGCAAGGCTGAGCAACGGTGAGAAGAAAATCAAAACTGAAGTCTTAGAAAAGAAGCAGGAGAATCCTACCCAATCAGAAGGGGCCTGGTCCCCATCCAACTCTCCCAAGTTACCTGGAGGATCTCCCTACACATGAGCTTGCTGAATCACACTAGGCTCCAGGCTTCCTGGAGTGAGTCTCTCCACTCTGAGTACCCACATTAACCACCCACAGTCAAAGTCACCTGAAGCATCTGATCATGACCCATGTGTGGCATGTAATATCTTCCAAGAAGCCCCTGTTTCTCTGTTAACAAGGAATAGGATGCACAGCCAGACCTTCTGCCATTGTTAGATTGCAGGGTTTCAAATACTGCTCTAACCCTTCCTACCTGGATAGCCCTGTCTGCCAGGCCCTCCTGTGCACAGTGTGTTCTACCAGTCAGCTATGTTCTTCCTCCAGCCAAGCTTCAGGATCTTTTCCCTCAAGAAAAATATGACAAGATTTGGTATAGGCAAGCAATAGAAACTTGGGGAGGAAGGGAGAAAAGAAAGTAGGAAGTAATTCAGAAAATAAGTCAAGAAGGGAGGAATGGAGGAATAGAATATTTCTTAAGCATTCTTTTAACAGCTCATGAAGTGGGCCATTTTATGTTTCATTTGACAACAAGAAGGTTAAATCCCAGGGAGATTAAGTGAGTATCAGTATCACATAGCTGATCGGTGGAGAAGCAAACCAGCACCTTTCTTGCCAAACAAGGAAGAGAATAGGGACCCACCAATAATAAATGGAGACCCCTTGAATAGTTTTGGAAGGATAAAGCGCCCTGCACCTAGCAAAGGTCTCTTTCAACACATAGAGACCAGAAAGCAACAGTAGACACCGGAACCTGGGCACCTCATCCCCCACTGTGTGCCAGGCTTGCACAAAAATGGAAGCCCTCCTGGTGAATGAGAGGGAGTGAGTGATCCTAAGATGCTCTGGGTCAGCTTCCCCCGTCTCAGCTACACGTGAGTCATTGGTACCATGCAGGAGGAGTCCTGGTCAGGGCATAATGGTGACCAGAGCCCAAGCAGAAAGGAAAGCAAATCCTATGCTCAGACAGCTGCCAGGAGCATGCGTTTTGCCAGCAGAGCCTGGTGGCCAGCTCCCAGGCCAGGAAAGCTCGCCTGCAGATTGAACTTGGCTGGGTCCCATAGCCAGCAATGGCAGCCAATCCACCCACCTGATCAGGAAGAATCACCTCCCAACCCCACGTGCCCACAGGGCAGATCTTCCAACCCTTGTGGCAAAAAAACTTGCTTTTTTTTAAATATCTGTGCACAGACTTGAACAGAGAAGGAGTGACACCAAAGATACATAAAGGCTTTCCCAGTGGAAAGGCTTCTGGACTGTAAAGCACAGACAGCAGATGGGGGCCTATCTCACTGCCTCTTCATGCCTTCTCTCTGCAGAATGCTTGCAACAGAGTTGAACAGCAACCCAGCCAGTTTAACAGCAGGAGAGAAAAATCTACAGAAAAGAGGTCTGTCACAGTGCTGGAGCAAAGAGCAGAAGTTAATGCCCCTTCTCTCTCACTGAGTGACCTACATTGAATGACAGAAAGGGCCCTAGAACAGAAGGTCAATGACTATCATCAGAACAACAAAACCAAAGAGAAATTATAGAGAAGGAAGAGATTTATGTCACAAATTAGAAAAAACAATGAAAAAATATATGCAATCCTCAGAGTCCTAAAGAGACAGCATCTCTCTTTAGGATTCTAAGGAAACAAAGTTTCCATTATTTGTCCGCAGATAGCTGAGCTATCATAAGAAAAACAATGTAAACTCCCCAGAACAACCTGACCCAGATGACAGTCACAGAAATCAGAGATTGAATGGCTAAAATGAACAGAAAGAACCAAGAGAAACTAGAAGCAAAAGTCACCAGAGTCATATAGGAAGTAAAAACAGATTTGGCCAATTACAGAAAGTCCTATTCTGAAATAATGGAAATGAAGAACTTCATCCTGAAAATCAAAAACAAAGTGACAAGCATAGGGAGCAAAGTAAACAAGGCAGAGGAAAGCAGTTCAGAACCTGAAGACCAAAATATGAAAAAAACCCAGTCTGTCAAAAACATAGAAAAAAGCTCAAAAAGAAGGAGAAAAGCCTCCAAGAGATGTGGAACTATGTCAAGAAGTCAAATATATGCCTGAATGGTATCCCTAATACAGAAAGTTAATACAGAAAGGGAAACTGAGAACACCATGGAACAAACATTCCATGAGGTCATCCAAGAAAACTTTGCACATCTCACTAGATAAGTAATCATTCAAGCACAAGAGATTCAGAGAACTTCCACAAGGTATTACATGAAAAGACCATCCCCAAGACACATAGTAGTCCCCCTCCACAAAGTAAGCATGAAAGAAAAAATATTAAAAGCAGAAAAAGAAAAAGGTCAGACCACCTACAGGGGAAGACTCATCAGAATTGTTCCAGATTTATCTGAAGAAACATTACAAGCCAGAAAGGACTGAAGTCCAATTTCTTATGTTCTTAAAGATAAGCAATTCCAGCCAAGAATTTCCTACCCCACCAAGTTAAGCTTCATCAGTGATGGAGAATTAAGATCTTTCCCAGACATCCAATCCCTAACAGAATATGCCACCTCCAGGCCAGCCCTTCAGGAGATGCTTAAGAAGGTGTTAAACACAGAAAAAAAAATAATCATACCCAATACAAAAGTATAAGCAAGCACAGAGTTAGCAGAGCATACAGAGCACACACAAAAATGAAAATACACACATGTATAAATACTAAAGTAAAAAGAAAGCAAAGCAACCTCTAAGAGTCCCATGACAGGGACAAACTCTCACATTTCAATAATTCATTTGAATGTGAATGGACTGAATGCACCACTGAAGAAACAGAGTAGCAAACTGGATAAAGAAGCATGATTCAACAGTCTGCTGCCTCTGTGAAACTCATCTCACTGCAAAGGACACCCACAGGCTCAAAGTTAAAGGTTGGAAAATGATCTTTCAGGCAAATGAAAAACAGAAGAGAACAGCTATAGCTATTCCAGTATCAGGCAAAGCAGACTTCAAACAATCGAAAGTTAAAAAGAACATGGAAGAACACTACATAATGATTTTTAAAAACTCAATCCACCAGCAAGAAAACTTAAGCATAGATTCACCCAACACAGGACCATCAGGTTGTCTAAAACAACTACTAAGTAAACTAAGAGAGGGCATTGACACACAATCATAGTTGGAGATCTAAATACCTCCATTAACAGCCTTAGATAGATCACCAAGGCAAAAAACCAACAGGAGGTCCAGAACTTTAACTCAATGATTGATTAAATGGATTTAATAGACAGAACACTCCACCAAACATTATCTGCAGAGTATACATTCTACTCATCAGCACCTGAAACATACTCCAAGATTGATTACTATTGTCAGGTATAAATCTAGCATGAACAAGTTTCAAAAGATTGAAATAATGCCATGTACCTTTTCATATCACAGTGTAATAAAAATAAATATCACCACCAACAAAACTCCCCAAAACACACAAAGACATGGACACTACACATACTGCTGAATGACTTCTGGGTCAACACAGAAATCAAGACAGAAGTAAAAAGATTCCTGGAAACAAACACACATCTTATCAGAATCTCTGAGATGCCATGAAATTAGTGTTAAGAGGAAAATTCATAGCATTTTACATGCACATCAAGAAAATAGAAAGATCACAAGTAAACAGTCTAACATCACACCTATGAGCTGGAAAGTCAAGATCATCTAAATCCTAATTTTGGTAGAAAAATCCAGATCACTAAGATAAAATCACAACTGCAGATTACAGAAGACAAAAATATAGAAAGGATCAGCAAGACAAGAAGCTGGTTCTTTTGAAAGGACAAATAAACTAATGGATCCCTGGCCAGATTGACTTCAGAGAGAGAGAGAGAAAGTACAAATCAACACAACTAGAAATGAAAGAGGCAAAGTCACAACTGATCCTGAAGAAATTCAAAAGATTATCAGAGATTACTATGAACATCTGTAAGCAAATATACTAGGAAATCAAAAGGAAATGAAGGACTTTCTGACATTACACAGCCTCCAAAGATTGAAACAAGAAGAAATTGAAACTCTAAACAGACTAATAACAATCCAGTTCAGGATATAAACTAGGTCATAAGAAACCTCTCCACAAAAAAAAAAAGCCTCACCATGATGGCTTCACAGCTGAATCTCCTTAATAAACATAGACACAAAAATTCTCAACAAGATTCTAGCAAATCAGATCTAACAATATATACAAGAATCATCCACCATGACCAGGTGGATTTTATCCCCAGGATGCAGGACTGGTTCAACATTTGCCAGACCATAAATGTAATTCAGCACATTAACAGACGCAAAGCCAAGAAACATATGATTTTATCATTAGATGCAGAAAAAGTATTCAACAAAATCCAGCATCCCTTCTTGGTACAAACCCTTGAGCACCTAGGCATAGAAGGAACATTCCTCAAAACAGTAAGAGCCATCTATGATAAACCCACAGCCAACATGTTACTCAGTGGGCAGAAACTGGAAACATTTCCTTTAAAAAATGGAACAAGACAAGGATGTTCACTCTCACCTCTCCTATTCAACATAGTGCTGGAAGTCCTAGCCAAAGTAATCAGGGAAGAGAAGGAAATCTGGGGTAGCCAAATAGGAAAAGAGGAAGTTAAACTATCCTTTTGTCATAGATGAGTTGGTTGAGAGACCGTGTTTTTTACTGACAATATGGTCCCATACCTTGAAAATACTAGGGAATCTGTCAAAACCTTCTCATAATGATATATGACTTTAGTCAAGTCTTGGGTTACAAAATCTACATGCAAGACAGAAGTTCCTGTCAAATAAAAAGTACAATCTCATTCACAATAGCCACAAAAAAATGAAATACCTTAGCATCCACCCTAACCAGAGAAGTGAAAGACCTTTACAATGAGAACTACAAAACTGCTCAAAGAAATTAGGAATGACACAAACAAATGGAAAAACATCCCATGCTCATGGATAGGAAAAATCAATATTGTCAAGATGCCCATCTCACCAATGGCAATCTACAGATTCAATACAATACCCATCAAATTACCAACATCATTTTTTCCTAGATATGGAAAGGACAAAACAGAAAATTCATATGGAAACAAAAAAAGGGCACAATAGCCAAAACAATCCTCAGCAAAAGGAACAAAGCAGGAAATATTACACTTTTAGACTTTAAACTTTATTACAAGGCTACAGTAACCAAGATGACCTGATATTGATGCAGAAATAAGAACACAGACTATTGAAACAGGACAGAGATTGCAGAAGTAAAAACATGATCTCTCAACCAACTCATCTTTCACAAAGTCACCAATAATCATCAATGGGGGAAGGAGACCGTATTTAGCAAATAGTGCTGGAAAGACTTGGTAACCATTTGTAGAAGAATGAAACTGGGCTTCTACTTATCACCATATAGAAAAGTCAACTCAAAATGCGTCAAAGACCTAAAGGTAAAACCTCAAACTATAAGAATCTTAGAGAAAAAAAAAACATAAAGAAACAAACTTTCTGATGCACATTTAAGTAGGCAACAAATTCTTGACCAAATCTCCAAGAAGCAAATGCCATAAAAGCTAAACTAGACATGCGGGACCTCATCAAACTGAAAAGTTTTTGCACAGCAAAAGAAACCACCAAGCAAGTAAAGTATGGAAAGAAAAAATTCGAAATTATGCATCTAACAAGGACCCAACATCCAGGATCTACAAGGAACTCAAATGAAGCGAAAGTAAAGAAACAACCCCATTTATAAGTGGGCAAAGGGTATGAACAGATACTTCTCGAAAGAGGACATACAAGCAGCTAAAAGACGCATGAAAAAATTCTCAACCTCACTAATTATTGGAGAAACGCAAATCAAAACTACAATGAGATATCACCTAGCTCCACCTAACTCCAGTAAGGATGGCTATCATTCATAAGTCAAAAAAACAGCAACAGATGCTGTGACAGGTGTGAAGAAAAAGGGATGCATCTACACTGAAAAATAGTGTGGTAATTCCTCAAAGAACTAAAAATTGACCTTCTGTATGATTCAGCAATCCCTCTCCTGGGAATAAACCTGGAGGAACATAAATCACTCTACAAGAAAGACAACCTGCACACACATGCTTGTTGCTGCAGTATTCACAACAGCAAAAAAATAAAACCAACATTTCTGCCCATCAAAAATGAACAAGATAAAGAAAATGTTGTACATATACACAATGGAGTATTACGCAGCCATATAAAAGAGCAAAATCATGGACTTCACAGCAGATTGGATGAAATTGGAAACCATCATACTAAGTGAACTATCACAGAAACAAAAAGCTGAATACTGCATGTTCTCACTCATAAGTGGGCCCTGAACATTAATCACATTAACACAAGGGAAAGATCAACAGTCAATGGGCACTGCTAGGTAGGGAGAGAGGAAGGAGAGTACTTGATCCACTACTAGAGGTGGATGAAGACCAGTTGGAAGCCCAAACTTTACCTGTATGCAACTTACTTATGTAGTTAACCCTCACTCATACCCCACATCTTTATAATAAAAAAATTAAATAATAAAAATTAAAATAAATTTGTAAAAAAAAATCTCAAAGTTTAAACCAAGGATCCCCAACTCATGGATCTTGGACCAGCACCCATCCATGGTCTTTTAGAAACAAGGCCATACAGAAGGAGGTGAGCAGCAGTGAGCAAAGCTCCGCCTTCCTTGTCAGATCAGTGGACACATTTGATTCTCATAGGAGCCCGAACCCTATTGTGAACTGTGCATGTGAGGGATCTAGGTTGCATGCTTCTTATGAGAATCTAATGCCTGATGATCTGAGATGGAACTAAGATGGTGATGCCAATGTTGGGGAACAACTGCAAATACAGAATAACATTAGCAATGAGGCTTGACTGCACATCCCCCCTACCTTGTCCATGGAAAAACTGTGTTCCATGGAACTGGTCCCTGATGCCAAAAAGTTTGGGGACCGCTGGTTTAACCCATGACTCCCTGACTCCAAAGTTTTCATCCTATATATTTTCCTGAAGAGTCAAAACTTAATCCATTTCTGGAATTGTTAGTAAATTGCCTAGGAATACAAAAGTCATGAAACTCCACAAAATGATTCCAAATTCGCCATGCATATTATCACACTTGCTCCCACCTAGACCAAAATTGAGGGTATTTGGCAGACCAATGTCACAAAAAGACAGGCTACATATCTCCCACACTGTGAGTGGTAGGGAAGTCCTGAACTGCTTGTCACAACACACTAAGAAAACTAGTAATCTGGGAAAGACCAAACTTCCCAGAAAGATTTGGTTTTCCCCTCTTTATTCAGTAATTCCAGGGAAAAAAATGTTGCAGGTGGTTTTGCTATATATCCCATACATCCCAGGTTTTGGTATGCAAAGGTAGTCAAGGGGCCAAGTTCCTCAGTAACTGGTTAAACTCTGAGGTCCCAACTGCTACCCCATATCATTCTTTATATAAACATGCATAGATGGATAGATGATACAGAGATAGATAGATAGATAGATAGATAGATAGATAGATAGATAGATAGATAGAAATAGATATAGAGATATTCATATGTATTTTGTCTCATGTTAAGATCTGTGTATATAATGTATATCATATCTACTTCTATGTCATATATACAGTATGTGTATATGTATATAGATATCAATATTAATTTCTAAAAAAATGAATTTCTCGTTGCAATTTCTCTGTCTTAATGATACCTTTGGCATGTATTTAATCTCCTTGTGGTTTAAGTCAACACTATACTAGCTAAAACTTTCTTCCCAGAAATATCACAAGGGGAGATTCCAAGATAGGTGGAAGAAAGATGCTGCCTCCTGTAGAAGAATATGTGGCCTGGAAAAACCTGGGTTCCTCTTTCCTTTTCTGAGTACCCAGGAAGATCTGTTGATATTTAAATCAAGGCCCCCCCCCACCGCCCCGCCCAGAAACCAGTTTATCATTTGCTCACTTTCTGAGCACAGGACACCCAGGTCTCAATGGAAAAAGCTCAAGTAAGTTACACCTCCTTGGGCCAGGAGCATGAGAGCATCAATGATGCTGATACCTCTGCCCCAGAGGAGCAGTAAGTTCACATGTTGTCTCTCCAACTTGTCATGAATTGTTTTTATGATTAAAAATAATGTTATTCAGAATGTTCCAGGGTCCTTTAGAGGCACATACTCTGCATTCATCTAAAAATATGGCTTCCCTCCAATATGATGGCTACATTATGATGTTGGCATGAACTGAAGAGAAATCACTAAGATAAGTAGAGCAAGGTGGCTTTCCGAACCATTCATGAGCTTGGGATTTCTTTTCACAGAATGTTCATTTTTAACTCAGATTGTATGACGAGCATGTAATTTTCTTGGGTGAATTCAAAGTCTATAAATTCAACCTTTTAGATAAAGGACACACCCCCTTCAAGGCTTCCTCCCCTCATCTTTATATTCCCTTTCATATCCACACAACCTGGCACTTAAGAAAATAAACATGCAGAAGCTGCAGTGGAGGAGCCATTGAGGAAAAAAACAGGTGTGCAACAGGTATGCCCCGTATCAGAGAGAAGAAGCACTTTAAATTTTCCTGACAGTGGAATCTGAGAAGACACAGAGGTGAGAAGCCAACCCTCAACCCAAGCCAGGTGATATGTGGGGATAGAAGACTTGAAAAGTCAAAAGGATTTGAGATGAAAATAGAACTCAGAAAGAGCTGGTTGATCTGAGGCCACTAGGTTTTAGAGGATGCAGACCAAAGCATTTTCTGTTGACCTCTGTGACTCTCTAGGCAGGGCAGCAGGTCAGCAGAGAGCAGACATGGGAACCTGATCTAATAGCTGTACGGTCAATAATGCAGGACTGAGTTCACAGTGTCTATGAATTTAAATATCGCCTATCCTAAATATTCTTAACTTAGAATCAATCTGAGTTGCACATCAAGTGGATGATCTCAGTATTGATGTTATGTAATCAAAACATATTGTCAGCCCAAGACCATCCTCTGAGGAAGCATTCAGCAAGGTGCTTAGGTGAGAGTTCAGTCACTGTGACCTACCACCAATCATCTCAATTTCCTAGACTTGGCAACTCTTTTGTCCTATCTGGATGTATCAGCAGAATTTTTTTGGTAAATTGAACTCCTTAGCCTAATTTTGAAGCCATATGTTTGTGTATCTATATGTGTATATTTTGCCTAATCTAGACTATGACAAAACAATGTAGGAACTGAATGGTGTCCCCCAAGATGTATACATTGGCTTTCTAACCCACAATGTGACATAATTGGATATAGGCTCCTTAATGACATAATTAAGATTAAATAAATTCATAAGGATAAGGCCCTGATCCAATATGACTGCTATCTTTATAGAAGTGAGAGAGAGAGGGAGAGAGAGAGAGAGACCAAGAATGGGGCTCACAGAGAAAAGGTCATCTGAGAACACAGCCAGAAAATGGCCATCTGCAGGCCAAGGAAAAGAGGCCTCAGGAGAAACCAAACCTGCCAACCTTGATCTTGGACTCCCAGCCTCCAAGACTATGACAAGTGTCTACTGTTTAAGATACACAATCTGTGGAATTTTGTTATAGCAGCCCTAGCAAACTAATGCACAGTATGAGATGGAGAGCAGAGCAAGATTCTGAGAGGAGAAGGCATGGGCAAGGAATGGACAGATCTTGTGGTGGGAGCAGTTGTGAGGAGCTACCACTACTGAAAAAGGAAAGCAAGTCTTCTCTAGATTTTCCCCTCAAGCAATGACATTTGCATGATAAACATGATCCCTTAGGCAGGGGACACCAGGGCCTGCTTCTCTCACTACCTTCTAAGCAGGACCAAACCAATCTCTCCCAGATAATGTGCACTTCCAGCTGAGCCAAATAAGGAGAGAGCTGCAAAACGGGCACCCCACAGCCAATACCAGACTGCTTTCCTTTTTAAAGGACTCCCAAGCAGAATAAGCTGACATGAAAATGAGACTTGCAATTTTCCAGTACCACGAAATGGGTGACAGGTGTGAGTAATGAGCCATTAGGATGATTCGAAAAGACCAGGACAGTTCATCCAACAGAGGAATAGATGAAATGAAGGGCCTCTTTCAAAGGAATAGAAACAAGCAAGGAATACCTTCTGGTCCCCATGAGAATGAGGAATGGAGAGTAATACCTTTCTCTATTGTAGCTCCAAAAGATATGCCTGGGTATGTAGCAAGAACCATGTCAAGGTTCATACACTTTACCCAGAAATTATCATTCCAAGTGTTTTCTAAAGGAAATCAGTAAACTGAAGCAAAAAGCATATTACATGAAAAAATTCATTTATTATAGTATTATCTAGAATGATCCAAAACTGGATGTAGCCTTTCAAAATGAAAATGAGTCATAGTGGTTTATATTTGCATTATAGACTACTGTCCAGAATTAAAATGACAGTTATAAAGATTACATCAAAAATGAAATAATGTTTATGATATATTTTTAAGGAAAAAAAAACTAGTTTCTACATATTGAGTACTTACTGTGAGTTCAGCATTCTGCCACTAATTTATAAGCTTTCTCTCTTTTCATGCTCACAGAACCCTATGGGTAGGGAGAGGACTATTACTATCCTCATTGTATACACAAGAAAATTTAGACAAAGTTGCTTCGTTCACACAGTTAGCAGACCTAAGATTCAAACTAAGCTAACTGATATCAAAGCAATTTCTTTTAATCCAAAATGCCATAAAAATATGTCCCAGAGAATAATAAGCAAAGGTAAAAAATATTTGTGTATATAGAATCAGTGTAGAGCAATGATGTGGGAGGTCTGTTGTTTCCTTAGTATCCTTTCAATTGCAATGATAAGTCCAAATAAATAAATGAATAACAAATAAATAATGTATACTTGATTTGGTCCAATTCTTGTCTCCCGCATACTTGAAGATTCTGCTCCCTTGCTGTTCTCATTTTACAAAAAGTAAAGCTGAAGAACAGCAGGATTGAAAACTTTACCCCAAGGCAAATAATTAACTGGTGGCAAAACCAAGATTAAACCCAAGTGTCCTGTTTCCAAACTCAAGGACACTTTCCAGCATATTCTTCTGCACTTCATTGTTTCAAGGCTTTCCAAGTCCTCTTAACAAAGTACCCAGGCATTGTGGTGATAGAGAACAAATAAACTAGGACAAAATAAATAAAAATTATCTAAATTTGAATGAATCAGTCTAGCAAGACAGTAGGCTTTTTCTTTTTCATATTTACCAAGGCCCTGGAATCTTGTTATTAAAAATTGTGTATTTATGAACATATATCCTTTGTTCTGACTATGATCTATATCATTCCTAATATTCTCAAAGTGATTTATAGCAAAAAAAAATTTAAGCAAGTGATATATAACTAGTTGAACTGTTGAGTAAATATTATAGAAGAAGTCATTATTTTTCCTTTTAGAAATCAAGACAGATTTGAGAGGGGTTCATACACAGTTTCCCATAGATAGAGTACTCCACTTCCACTTAAGATATGGAAAGTCACAAGGGAACATTATTCTCATCACAACAACAAAACAGCTGGATAATCTAAGAATAATAAACTTTTTAAGCCCAGAAGAGAACTGCGATTGCAAGAGAATCAGGTGAACTGAATTTCTAAGAGTAATGAACCCCTCTGAGAGCAGAGATGGGCCACACAAACCACTCGCCTTCTGCAGAATGAGTGAAAAGGTAGCAACTACCAAAGCATGTAAAAAGGAAACAACTGAAAATTTAGCAAATACTCAAAGGTTAACTATGGACTAGCATGACAGTTTAATATTTTGGGGATTCCAGACATAAGGAAAGTCCACATTTACTAACCAGCTATTTTATGTAGACCTCTACTAGGTGCTCAGAAAAAAAGATTGTATACAGGACAAGACATCTGAAGAACCCTCTCTCACTGGCATCCCTCTGATCCTAGTTATAAACAAAGGTCAACTGTCAGCTGCCAATGAGTGTGAGATAAAATTTTTTAAAAGTTGCTCCTACATGCTACATTGATAGTAGGCAGAAACCATTGACTGTTGGGGAAGGTGCAGGAAACACACTTGAGGCAAGAATCCTGCAGTGAAAAAACAAAGGTCTATTACTACCGAGGGAGGGACAAGGATGTTAGGAAAACTATATCCCTGAGGTTGCAAAATACAAGATCTGACTAAAACTGAAGCTAGCACAAGAGAACCAAGACTCCTGTCTACTGTCACCATAAGATCTGCACTGAGAAATAAACAGAAAGGAAGAGAAAGAGTATGAAGAGAGGATTATTCCATGGTGTATTATGCTAAAACTGCTGAGAGCTAAGAGTGGAACAGGAACACTGAGGAAAAGAACAATCCCAGGTAGTCCAGGCATTACACTAAGCACAAGGTGGCAACAGTTCAGGACGGGAGTAATTTAAAGTATGTTTTGTACTAGGGGTAAAAATAACAACAAAACTCAAAGCCATTTCAATTCATAATTAGATGGACAACTCACAACAGTAACAATATGAGAACAGAAGAGCCATGCTCATTTCTAGGAATAAATATTATCTATAATATTTTAGCTCTATTATTATTTCACACTAAAACATTTTGCAAGATATGGTGATTCCTAAAAGTTCTAAATATTGACCTCCCATATGACTCTGCAATCCCCCTACTGGGAATATACCCTGAAGAACTCAAATCACTCTATAAAAAAGATACCTGCACACATATGTTTATCGCAGCATTGTTCACAACAGCAAGAACCAGGAAGCAACCATGCTGCCCATCAAAAGAGGGCTGAATTTTTAAAATGTGATACATATACACAATGGAATACTACGCAGCCATAAAAAAGAACAAAATCATGAATTTCACAGCAACCTAGATGGAACTAGAGTCTATAATATTCAGTGACCTCTCACAGAAACAAAGATCTGAGTATCACATGTTCTCACTCATATAGTGGACCTTGAACATCCAATGTAATGCTATAAGAAAATGACTGACAGTGGTGGGAAACTATGGGGGGCAGGGGAAGGGAGATGAGATTAACGGTAGTAAATATCTGTCTGGGAATGGAGACACCTCTTATCAACAAGGGTACCTGAACGAAGCATATTTGTATACCTAACCCTTAATTGTACCCCACAATATCATAATAAAAAATATTGATTATAAAAAATAAATAAAATAAAAAATAAATTTAAAAAAACATTTTACAAGATACACACACACACACACACACACACACACACACACACACAGACACAAAACTATCCAAAATGATCTATTGTCAAGGGTTAGAGCAGTCAAAAGAAGCAGATCAAGAGATGGCTTGATATTAGAAGGAACTTTAAGATAGTTATTATTAAAAGACCTAGTGGAAAAGTGTACAATATGAACAAGTATGTGGAAATTTCAAAAGAAAGATGGAAGCCATAAAAAAGAGTCTAATTGCAATACTGGAAATGAAAAACATAATATCAAGTGTGAATAATTCTTTACAAGGGTTTACCAGAAGACTGGAAAGAGCAAAAGAAAAAAATCAGTGAAACTGAAAGTAGGTCAATAGAAAAAAAAGGAGGAGGAAATAAAGAAGAAAAAAATCCACAAATAGAATATCTAAGGACTTTAAGGTATCAAGTGATATGACAAACATGGCATTACATTTCCAAAAGGAGGAAGAACAAAAAACAGGGCAAAAGAAGCATTTGAAGAGATAATCATCAAAAACTATCATGTATTACTGAAAGACAACAAACCATAGTTCTAACAAATACTCAATTCAACAAAAGGCAGACAAAGATGAAAATGAGGGAAATAATAAATGGGACAAATAAAAAACAAACATTAAAATAATAGATTTAAATTCAATCAAATCAAAAACAATATTAAATATAAATAGTCTAGACAGCCCAATTAAAAGGCAGAGATTATCAAATTTAATAAAAATAAGTAAGACCTAATTGTACACTGGGAAATTTATTTTAAAAGCAAAAACAAACTTAAGTTAAAAGAAGAATGGCAAAAAGAAAAATCATGCAAATACTAATCAAAAGAAAACTGATTACACTAGTACAAAGCAAAGCTGACTGAAAAATGAGAAATATTATTAGGAAAAAGAGAGCTATTACACACTAGTAAAAAGATCATTTCATCAAGAAAATAGAACAGTCCTAAATATACATCTTTAATAGTAGAGCTTCAAACTGTGGGAAACAAGAGCAAACAGACTAGTAAACAAACCTAAAATTATGGTTGAAGATATCAACACTCATCTACTAGTAATTTATAAAACAAGTAGCAGAAAATCAATTAAAAAATGACTTGAATAACAATTTCAACCAACTTGACCTAAGTGACATTTATAGAACCCTACACCCAACAATAGCAGGGTACGTATTGTTTAAAATGCAATGGAACATTAACCAAGATATCCTGAATCACAAGACAAATTTCAACAAACATAATAGGATTTAGATTATACAAAGTATGTTTCTGACGACAATAAAGTTACTAGAAATCAAAATCTACCTTAAGAACATACCTTAAAAAGTCCCAAAATATCTAAAAATTAAGCAACATGTTTTTAAATAGCATATGGGTCAAAAATAAATTATAAGTAATGTAATTATAAAATATTTTGTGTGAATTAAAATGAAAACACAGCATACACTTATAAGATGCAATTTACAATTGCAAACCATGGAATAGATTTTTTTAAATGTGGTACATATACACAATAAAACATTACACAGTCATAAAGAAGACCAAAATTATGGAATTCACAACTACTTTGATGGATTTAGAGTCTATAATACTCAGTGATTTATCATAGAAACAAAGAACTGAGTACAACCTGTTCTCATTTATAAGCAGACCCTGAATATTTGCCATCATACTGTAAGAAAGAGATTGACAGTAACCGGAAACTGCCAGGGGTGGGGGCACATAACATTAATAAGGGTACCTGATCTCAAACCAGACAGAGTAGGAACCAAAGGGAGGCCCAAACTTTACCTGTACAATGACTGCTTGTACACTTAACCCTGAATTGTACCTCACATCTTTAAAATAATTTTTTAATTGACTTAGTTAAATCAGTGCTTAGAGGGAAAATAATAATATTAATTTTAAAAGACTACCTAAGTCTCCTTCTTAGGAAACTAGAAAATTAACATGAAATTAAGCCCAAGGCTCAAGGAAGGAATTAATAAAGAACAATAATCAGTGAAAGAGACACCGAAAAAAATTAGAGAATATCAATGATAAAAAAGTTGTTTCTTTAAAATTTCAGCAAAATTGATAAACAATTAATCAAAGAGAGAAGATATAAACTACCAGTATCAAGAATTAAAGAGAAAAGAAAAGACAGTATAAATTGTAAAAGACAACAAGAGAATATAATTAATAGCTTTATTTATTCCAATAAGTTCAATAACTTAGATGAAATGGCAATTTGATAAAAGACATGAACTCCCAAAGCTCACTCAAGATCAACTATAATATACCTTCAAGAAACTGAAAATTTCTAGTTTAAAACTTTCCAACAAGAGAAACTCCAGGTCCAGGTGACATTAATGGTGCATTCCACCATTTAAAAAATAAATATAAGCAATTCTACACAAACACTTCAAAAAAATAGAATGGAAGGTAATATTTTTCCACAAAATTACATTATCCTGATACCAAAATCTGACAAACATGGTACCAAAAAAAAAAAAATTACAAACCAATATCCCTTGTCAATGTAGTCACAAAATCCTTAACAAAACAGTAGCAAATCTGTGGGAAACTTCTGGGGTGGGGGGGCACACCTCATCAACAAAGTTTCCTGCATAATGATCATTTGTATACACATTTTTTAAATAAAAGAAAAATTTTAAAATACTAGCAAATCTAATATAGTAAAATATAAAAATGATAATACATCATGACCAAATCAGCATTAATACTGTCTCAGAAATATGCTATTGGTTCAAATTTTGAAACTCAATTATGTAATTCACTACATTAACAGATTAAAAGAGAAAGAGTAACTCAAACGATGAAGAAAAAAGCATTTAACAAATGCAACATCCATTCATGATAAAAGCACTCTGTAAAATAGAAAAACAAGGGTAATTTCTCAATCTGATTTAGAGTTTCTATGAAAAACCTACAGTTGACATTATACTTAGTGAAAGATAAAGTTTTCTGCCTAAGATTGGCAACAAGCAAGAATGTCCACTCTCACTAGTGCTCTGAGAACATTATACTATACTGAAGGCTCTATCCACAAGAATAAAGCAGGAGGCAGGAAGGGAAGGAGGAAGGAAGGAAGGGAAAATCCCCACCACTTATATCATATACATAGAACTACATGCAAGAGCTAAAACTATATAACTTCTTGAAGAAGAAAAAAAATTGTGACTTCGGATTATTCAAAATTTCCTAGATAGGACACAAAAAGCACTAATCATAAAAGAAAAAATTATGGTAAATTGAACTTCATAAAAATTCAAAAGTCTGTTCTTCAAAAGACAACTGTGAAGTAAAAGAAAATAGCACACTGAGTGCAAATGTATGAAAATCAAATATCTTACTAAAGACATGGATACAGAATATATAAAGAACTTTTACAACACAAAAAAAATTTAATCAATTAAAAATGAACAGAAGCTTTGAACCAGACCTCTGTCAAAAATGTAGACAAATCGCTAACCCATGAAAAGATGCTCCCATTACTCACTTGTGTAGCTAAAATTAGAAGAACTGACAGCATCAAGAATTGATGAGGTGTGGGGCAACTGGAATTCTTATACGTTGCTGGTAGGAGTAAAAAATGGAACAGCCACTTTAGAAAACACTTTGACAATTTTTTATAAACTCAAACATATGCTTACCATACAACCCAGCAATTCCTCTACTAGTGTTTTATCCAAGAGCAATGAAGATCTATGCCTACACAGAAACCTGTATGCAAATGTTCATAGCAGTTCATTCATAACAGCCAAAAACTGCAAACGGCCTAAATCTCCTTCATTGAGTGAATGGATAAACAAATCAGGGTACATCAACGCAGGAGAACATTTCTTGGCAACTTTTTCAAAAAGAACTACTGGTACATTCACCAACATGGATGAATCTCAAAAGCATTATGTGACAGAAGTCAGACACAAAAGCCTCCATAATTCATTATCCGGTCTACGTTACATTCCACAAAAGATAAAACCATAGGGGCAGAAAAGAGGTTAGTGGGTTTTGCCAGAAGAGAACTGACTGCAAAGGAACTTTTGGACAGTACTGAAAACATTCTGTATGCTTACTGTTGTGGCTTATTGTGTTTGTTGTCAAAACTCATCAAATTGTAAACTTTAAAATGGTGAATGTTATCTTATGTAAATTATGCCTCAATAAACCTGACATTTAAAAATGTGGTGGTGTTTGTCAGATGTACTAAGTATAAATATCACTTTGCTTGACAGCTAAGATGGGAAGCCCCTCCACCCAAATCTTGGATCTCTCTTGAACCTTCTGAATTATGAACCTCTACAGCAATACTCACCTTTGGGGCCTCAGACTTACTAAACTGAGCAAAGTGGTTTGCTGCCTGCAGAAACTTCTCTGCTCTGATATTCTTAAAGAGGCTCAGAACATCCATATTTTTTTAAGTGGCACTTGCTAGTTTACTGAGCAATGTGTTAACTGTAAGTAAATCACAAGCATGTCGGCTGAAATGTTGTCTGAAACAGAGACTGACATTTAAAAGGGAGAAGGAAAAAATTGAAAAGAAACTTTTATGGCAACCAAACCATGGAAAAATAGTACCAGGGGACAACTAGACTCTTCCACAGACCCCATCACTCTGCCTCTCCCAACTCAGTCTGGCTGCAAAGAGACCAGAAGGCAGAATTTTCTTGCTAGGTGTGGTGATAATGATGATAAAGATACTAACACCAGTAGCAACACAACATTAGGCATACCCTGAGCAGCAGTAGACTATAGCTTTGAGTTTAATATGTATTTTCGTTCAGACTCAAGACAACATTATGAATAAGCACTTTGGTCATCCCACTATGTAAAGGAGGAAAATAAGACATAAAAATATTAGGTAACTTGCCCAAGTTTACACAGCTCGAAAGTAGCCTAGGCTTTGAATCCATGTGTCTCTAACTCCAAAGTAAGGACTCATCACACTGCTACCTTTTCTTAAGACACAAAATGATAATGAAAATCAACTTATTTTCCTAAAATTTGAATCTTGTCCAAGTTCTAAGAAGTCCAGAGTTGAGCTTTTTCACTTTTTTTCATTGTTGTTGCTATGTGTATGTGTGTGTTGTTTTTGACTTCTATGTCTTCCTCTCCACTGCTACTAAAACACAAATATAAAATTCTTTGATCATGTTTGGCTGTCCTAAATCCCACGTAGCGACCCACAGTTTTACATTCCTTTGTAATAACTTTAAACTTCTTTCTGAGTCCCAAGTCTTAACAAAATGAAAGCCTCCAGTTCTACTCGAACTCTTGTCCAAAGCAAGTACATAAGAGGGAGTCAAATATTGAGACAGGGAGGCAAGGTAGCCAAGGGACAAGTATTAAGAACTAGGACAACATAACATTGTGGGAGAACCAGAAATCCGGCTCCCACGCAGCCCCCTCCAGACTCTAAGACCTATAACCATATCCACCATCCTCTATCTTCAACATTAAAATTTACAAGGAAGTAAAGGTAGAAGACTAGGAATTAGAAAAAATGTCCGGGAATGGACCAGGAAGAAAGCCTAGTTTATCACCTGGGTCTGTGATACAGTGAGTCACATTAAAACATTTTCATATCAGCCACACTCTCTTAAGTGGCTCCTCAGCTGAGGAGCACTTCTCAGCTTTCGATGATGGGAATCTACTATGCATGAATATGTCCTATCTTTCCAAAAGGGTCTATCTCTGGACTCTCCCACTCCTTAAGTTGTATAATTACTATCAACTGGATAATGTTGCAATGTCTTTAAGATTCCTCAAAAAGCAACTGAACTTACAAAGCATTTCGGCATAATCACACCATCTCTTTTCTTTGACCCATGGGACCAGTTCTGGCCAATGAGTTGTGAGCAAAAGTGATGTGTCATTTCCAGGCAAGAGCATTATATTACTATAAAGATTGCTCCAAGTTTGTCTTTTCCCCTGCTGGGAAAACTGCAGTGTTTGGGATGGGCTACTTACTACATCAGCCAATGAGGAATAAGGAAGCATAGAACTGAGGTCTTAGTAAATGTGCAATGGACATGTGATGTAAGTTGTTAAAGCCACTAAAATTGGGTGGCTATATATTATTGCAGCAAAGCAGAGTCTTGCAAGTGTAAATTGTTACGAGAAGCTGAAACTACTTATGTCTCCAAAGGTATATTAATGAATTAGATGAACTAATCTATGCTGAGCTTTCAGAACCATTTATGAGTTTTAGGTCTTAATTGAATCTCTTGTCGGCTTTGATATTTCCAGTCTGAAGTGTCCTACCACTTGGAGTTCACCATGGTACACTTCCTCCACCATTATCACAGCCAAGCCCACTCATGCACACACACACACACACACACACACACACACACACACACACACACACACATGCACACACTCATGTACACATGTCCTGCTCCACTGGATGGTGTCAGCTTAGCAAGGACCTGGCAATTCGATACCTTCCTTGATACATAGTTTGAAAGTCATATCACAGAGGTACAGAAGGGATTTAACATGAAAGGAGTATTCAGGGAGAGTGGCATCTTTCATTTTACAACTATGTGACTGAAGAGGAGAAAGTACAAGAGACGGAAATTAGACTACTGAAGCAGATAAAGCAAGACACAAAGTAGGGAAAGTGAAGGAGCACTGGACTCAGGGGCAGAGAAGGAAATAAAACTGTAGAGCCTTGAACAAATTCCTAATCAGGAAAACAATCAGACATTCCCCCAACCAGGATGTCCACCAGAACTCCCAGCTATGTTTGTTAAAATGTAGAAACCAGGCAAAGCAGGGACCAAAAGGAGGCCCAAACTTTATCTGTAAAATGACCACTTGTATACCTAATCCTGAATTGTACCCCACATCTTTAAAATAAAATAAAATAGATTTCTGGGCCCCATCTCAGATTTCCTGAATCTGAATCTCTAGGAATCTGAATGGGAAAGACAATGTTTTTACAAACCCCAGAATATTCAGATACCCAGCCAGATCAGTGTCCCACTGGATTTGGTGAACTAGGAAGTCCCTTCTAGTTTTGAAATCTTATGGTCTTTAAGTAAAGGCAGGAGCATCTGGAATCAGTTTCCTCAGCTAAGAGAACAGGTGCTAGTCTTTCCTCAGGTAAACCTGTGCTCATTTGGTGAACTTCGGTAAATTAGGTGAGAGGCTTTTCACATTGATAAATGTGAATAGTAAAATATTTGAAGATAAACTTGAGGCCAGGATTAGACATGAGGGTGAACCTCTTGGCAATGTAGATGCTCTACCAAAAATGAAGGTTGGTAAGTTACCAGCATCCTTTCAACTAGTCATATTCTATATCTCAAGTCAGGACTGGCTTCATGAGTACATGATCTGTGAATGGGAGTCACACAGGAAATCGTTCTCAAAAGGGACCCCATGCATGGTTTAGTTATCTGCTGTTGCTGCTTTGAAATTCTTAATAATCTTATCTTTGAACATGACTTTTGTAAGTGAAATCTCATGAGACAGTGGAGCAAGCATGTGAGCAGGGCAGATACACCAGGCAGCAAGTCATAGAGGTGCAGGCCTTGAGGCATTGTAGTCAGGGGCAGCATGCATGCCAGACAATTGACTTGGCACACCAGGACAGTTCAGCATGCCATGGGCCCTGAGGGGGCATGCCTAGAGCCAGGACTCAACACCAGATGGGTGGTGGCAGTGGGAGCAACAGTGGTGAAGCAGCAGCAATGGCCACAGCAGTGGGAAGCCAGCTTACCCACTAGTTCTTGGGAGCCCATCTCTGTGACATCTGCGTTAATATTAACTCTCTACCTTCAGTGTCAGGACAGGACCCACTGGTGCTCTGGCAATAAACTGTTTTAGTAAATTACTGGAAATAGTAATGTATATATGGATATTGCAATCTGGTATATCCAATAGTTATTAGAGTGTTTCAAAACAATTAGAATCTCCAGTTTTGATAACTCCTGCAACACTGCAAAGCAAATGTTCACAGACTTAGAAATAGAATTAACTGCAAACATTGCCACACATAACAGAAAAGAACATAATTTTATATAAAACATTCTATAAACCAATTATTAGGAAAGGTAATTTTTGAGTGATTTTTTTCCCTTGTATTAAAAAAACACAACAGGTGCTGGTGAGGATGTGGAGAAAAGGGAATGCTTCTACGCTGTTGATGGGACTGCAAACTAACTCAACCTCTATGGAAGACTGTGTGGTGATCCCTAAAACAACTAGAAATTGACCTTCCATATGACCCAGCATCCCTCTTCTGGGAATATACCCAGAGGAATTTAAATCATTCTACAAAAAAGATACCTGCACACACATTTTTATTGCAGCACTATTCACAATAGCAAAAACATGGAACCAACCATGTTGCCCACTGAAACTGGACTTGATTTTTAAAATGTGATACATAGACATGATGGACTATTATGCAGCCATAAAGAAGAACAAAATTATGGACTTTGCAGCAACTTGGATGGACTTAGAGTCTATCATAATCAGTGATCTATCACAGAAACAAAGAACTGAGTACCATATGTTCTCACTCATACGTGGACCCTGAACACTTACCATAATACAATAAGAAAGGGATTGACCATCAAAACAGCTTGGTATTGGTATGGGAACAGGCATATAGATCCATGGAATAGAATTGAGATTCCAGAAGCAAAACCTCAATTTCTCAACCAACTCATCTTCGACAAGGCCTCCACCACCTACCACTGGGGAGAGGAGAACCTATTCAGTAAATGGTGCTGGGAAAACTGGCTGACCACATGCAGAAGATTGAAACAGGACCCCTATCTATCCCCATGCACAAAGGTTAACTCCAAATAGGTCAGAGACCTAAATGTAAAACCTCAAACCATAAGAACTTTAGAAAATGAAGGAAATACCCTCATGGAAATCGGAACTGGCATCCAACTCCTGAACAAAACCCGAAACCCACAGGTCATAAGAGAAAAGATAGACAAGTGGGACCTAATTAAACTGACAAGCTTCTGCAAGGCCAAAGAAACCATCAAGAGAGCAAGGAGACAGCCTACAGACTGGGAAAAAATATTTGCCAACACCAGGTCTGACAAAGGCTTAACATCCTGGATCTACAAGGAACTAAAACATGCTGAAAATAAAAAAACAAACAACCCCATTATAAAATGGGCAAAAGATATGAATAGACACCTCACAAAAGAGGACATCAGAGCATTCAACAAACACATGAAGAAATGTTCAACCTCACTAATCATCAGGGAGATGCAAATCAAAACCACACTGAGATACCACCTAACTCCAGTCAGAATGGCAATTATCAACAACT
>NW_007245715.1:203847-213617 GCF_000164805.1 Carlito syrichta
TCAACAGGGTGCCTGAATGAAATGTAATTGTACACCTAACCCTTGACTGTACCCCACAAAACCATAATAAAAAATATTGATTAAAAAAAAAAGAAAGAAAGGGATTGGCAGTAGTGGGACACTGCCAGGGGAGGGAAGTAGGGCACAGAACATCAATGAGGGTGCCTGATCTCAAACCAGGCAAAGTGGGGACGAGAGGGAGAAGCAAACTTTACCTGTATGATGATCACTTGTATACCTAATTCTGAATTGTACCCCACATCTTTAAAATTAAAATTTTTTTTAAAAAAACACAATAGACTACATAAACAGGCATTTTGAATTACAACGAACCCTTCAACAATGTCAGGAATAGGAGCATGACCCCTCATGCAGTCAAAAATCTGCATATAGCATTTGACTTCCCAAAAACTTAGCTACTAATCGCCTACTATTGACCAGAAACATTACAAATAACACACACAATCCATTAACACAAACTTTTTACTTTATATTTATTATATACTGTATTCTTACAATAAAACTAGAGAAAATAAAATGTTAAGAAAATCATAAGGAAGAGAAAATATATATACTATTCATTAAGTGGAAGTGGATCGTCATAAAGGTCATCCTTGACGTCTTCAGGTTGGGTAAGCTGGGGAGGAGGAAGAAGAAGAGGAGGGCTTAGTCTTGCTGACTCAGGGGTGGCAGAGGTGAAGAGGCAGAGGAGGTGGAAAGGGAGACAAGAGAGGCAGGCATACTTGGTGTAAATTTTATTGATAAAAAATCCATGTACAAGTCAAGGGTCAACTGTATATGCAAATTGTGAAGCCACTTTCAGTTGCTTGTAGGATCTTTATGGATTCCAGAAAATGTCTGAGAAAACATTAAAATGCCATTATATAAATGTGCATATAAAATTAAAATCAGATTTGCACAAAACAGATTTGCATGAAGAGTTAAATCTTTTTAGAAAAATTGTTTGACAAGAATCAGCAGCTCTAGATATACTGAAGGCTGCTTTTACAACAATTTCTCAAAAGTTATCCCAATGCTGCTACAGCCAATAAGATATTCTGTTACAACTCAAGTAACACTTGCATCAGCAGAAAGATTTTTCTGAAAATTAAAATTGCCAAAAATTATTTGTAGTCTTGCATATGCAAAGAGCAATAAATGTTGCTTTCAATTACATCAATTGAAAATGAAGTTGTTAAAAATGCAATAAATTTTGATAAGTGAATTTGCAGAAAAGAGAGCCATAAAAATTTTATGGTCAACAAACTATCAGGATAATAAATTAGTATTGTTAATTCTATCATATAAAATTATGCTGCCAAAAATATTTTTACTATGCATAATATTCATGTATCACTATTATATGTTATCCATGTATCACGATTATACCATCATAAGTAATATTATTTAAAAGTATAAATAATATATTTTATAAGAATAAAATATTTTTAAAGGAAAAGGTTTACATTTTAAGAACTTTAATTGTATTTTTCTCATACTCCTTAAATAAGGGGCTCCAAATTTTCATTTTTCACAGGCTATACATATTATGTCACACCCTGCCCAGAGAGAGGGTAACTATTCTGAGGCTTTACTGGAACCTTCAGGAGGGTCTGAGATCCCCAAAGGTTTATGGTGATGTCATTGAGTATATAAAAGTCTAGTGTATCCTTCAGTCCAGAGTCAAGAAACATTACAGCAGCTACATTCTCAGTTACATGCTTAGGAGCTCTGGGCATCCTTGACTTTGGGTTTCTCCTTTTGAACCAAGGCCCTCATCTTCTGAAACAGAAGGTACTGTATTTCAAGTCTTCACCCAATGATTTATTTTATTTTATTTTATTTTATTTTATTTTATTCATCTTTAAATAAAAACAGGGCAAGAAGGAGAGAGAACATCAGGCTTCTCTGAATCAGGGCCAATGTTTCCAAATGCAAAATACTCAACAGCTCAGGCTCCCCTGGCTTTGTAGATAAACAACAAGATGACCTTTATATATCAAAAAAAAGCAGTGAAAATTCAATTACCTTGTGGAATGTTGAGTGTGGAACCAAGTTTTTTGTGTGTGTGTTTCTTCTCAAGATAATAACCCACAAAATGTCCCAATAAATACAAAGTATAAGGGTCCTGTGGTCCAATCCAAATGTTCCAGCAAGTGATCATGACTTTTTTTTTAAAACAAAATATTCCAAATATACTCTAGGTAGTTTTTCCCCGCAGGAGTGGAAATCCCCCCATTCCCTTTCCCTGGAATGTTGCATTCTGTGCTCCTGGAAATGATGCTGATTAGGCACTGTGAAAGCAAGTTATGTCCCCACTCTCCTGCCAGACCTTTCAAAATGAACTGAGGCCATTTCCCCGAATCTTTTCCCAGGGGGAAATTCCATTTTTCCCAATGGAGAAAAATGCAGCCATTGTCCACTCTCTGCAGAACTTTCAATCCACTTTCTCTTCCTTCACTCTTCCCAAACTTCCCTAAGGAAAAAAAAAAGATCTTTCCCAGGCCCCACCAGCCTGGGGATAAAACCAGCATGGTCATTAAGAGCCATGTTCCCTCCCTCCTTAAAAAAAAAAAATCCACTGTCCCAGCCAAACCTAACATTCAGCGGGGGTCTGATGATTACTCTTTTTACAGAGTTGCTTTAAATAACAACTCTTCAGGGTGAATTTAAAATAGATCTTAAGTTACAAAATTTTGGTTTATGTGCAACCTTTCGAGAATAGGTCAAATACATGCAATGAGGTCCACTCAATGACCATTTTGCTTTTAGCTTCTCACAAGATATTTAGTCCAATAATAAAATACTGGGGGGAAAACACTTTTTAAAATATTTGTTGTGTTCTGTCCAATTTGCTTGTTAAATAACCATGATATAAAAGTTTTTTATAATCAAAGTTTAAAACATGAGGGAGCTCTTTGCCAAACTATCCAATAGGAAAGAATGAGAGAGAGAAAGAGAGAAGATCTTGACCTTCATCTTAAGGATATGAGAAGAAATATACAAATGCCAATTAAGTGACTTTGTGTGTTTCTTTTGACTCCACAGTGGAATCAGGATCCTTGACATTCATCCCATCTGCATCAGCAACAGCATTCATTGCAGGTCACCAGACCTAAAAAACAGTGGCCAGAGTTAATGTTCCTGCCAGCATTAACACATCAGCAGTGATTCAGGCAGTGTTGCAGGTACAATGACCATCCATAAAATTGCCAGGGGTAAGTGGACTCTAGATAGGTAACAAGCACTGCCTACTCATGTGAGCTCCATGCCGCCAGACCCAAAGCAGCCATAGAGTATCTATCCATACCATGAATGAGTGAGTGGCATCTCTAAAGAGCTTACCATCCAGTTGACACCATCACAAACATGGACAAACTCCACCGAGAATTTGAATGTGAAGAGCAATAAATGAGTAGGCCAGACAAGAGCCACACTAGTTCGAAGGAAAGAGCTCAGAAGGTGTTTGAGGAGGACACAACTAAGAACTTCAGCCACAGGTATTTCTCAAAGACCTTCATTTGCACCCCCATCAGACTGAGAGGGTAGGGACGAAGACAATACCTACAAAATTATGGTAAGGTGATCTCAGGGGTGACAGTATTTTGTGGCACCAAATAAATGGCTCTGATGGGAGTTCCCCTCCAAATTACGATTCCCTGTTTACCTTCAAAGTCTGAATATGGAACAGCCTGAGTCTCTCAAGGTCCAAAAGACACAACAAGATCATGATGAAACTATTCCCTTTATAAAAAGCTAGGAAACATGCACAGCATAGGAAACTGTCTTCAGCCATAGCATTCTTGCTGGCCTGCCACTGGTAAAAACAGGAGGCCAAAAGGAAAGTACCTTCCTGCCGCCATTAACTATTGAGCAAAACAGGCTGCAAAGGGAGTCCAGGCTGCACAGTGATCCTGGTTGGTGATGGTGGCCCAAAAAAATCCATGAACACCTGGCACCTTCTGAATTAGCTTTTCTTGAAGACTGGCTCTTGAAGACTTAGCCAGAAAATTACTCTATCCTTGGGTAATACTTCATTGTTCTCTACCTTTATTTGTTTTCTTTTTGCTTTTGTAGCTTAAAAAAACATTTTATATGAATAGTTTAAAGGCATATAAAGTTGACATGTTACACACTAGCTGGGCATCCAAGCAAACAATCCATTCACAAGAAATATCTCAAATAGGAGCTGGTTGCCAACACCACTCTTGCATTCTTGCATATACTCACCATGCCAAAGCTAGGCCTTTACGTGAGGACACGTATACACCCTTGTATGAAATCCCCACACGCACACACAAAATCTGCATTATTCATTTATGCCTTGTTTAATTTGTTCATTTGTTTACAACAGCCAAGATAATATTGGGAAAATGGAAGAAGTCTCGGAACTGAATCAGCCTTACCTGTTCCTGTTACCTCCTAGCCCTTGTAAACTGGAATTTGAAAGGGAGGGAGTTACTGTCATTAAGAGAAAAAATGTTGACTTGTTCTTTTAAACTGAGTTAGGAAACAGCTACTTGATGGTCTTGTCTTTCCTAGTCATCAAACCTTTCGTTTTTACTTTTTTATGCCAAGATTTATCACTTTGGTATAACATGGATAAAGACTAGGAAAAACCAGGCTCGGTGGCTCAGCCTGTAATCCCGTGCTTTGGGAGGCCGAGGTGAGTGGATTGCCTGAGCCCCCGGGTTCGAGACCCGTCTGGGCAACTTGGCGAGACCTCATCTCTACAATAAATCAAAAAATTAGCCAGGTGTGGTAGCGCACATCCGGAAGGATCCCCGGAGCCCAGCAGGTTGAGGCTGCGGTGGCCGGGAGCGTGCCACTGCACTCCAGTCTGGGCGACGGAGTGAGACACCAACTCAAAAAAAAAAAAGACTAGGAAAGAAGATGGCAGATAAGCCTTACATTTCAGAGGAAAAAAAAATTCAAACTTCACCTGCCTAACTATTGGCTGCCATTTATATGTATTTAGTGCTGTATTATCTCCACCTTCAAGAAAATGTTTGAAAGTTCAGCCTTTCTAGAAACATAAAACCATAGTGTTTAGAATGAGAAGAAACTGAAGTATCCTCTAAGGCTGATTATTCACTCCATAAAAGAAGTAACCCTGAGGTCTCTTAAAATGTTGAGCTCCTTGCATGCCTTCAAATGGAACTCATTTACAAAATTAAAGCCACATAGACACGTTCACATTTACAGGAATATACCCACTACAGAATATATGATGATGTCGACCTGTAACATTATTAGGCTTATCTTGTGAAAGCTATAATGCAAAAATACAAAATGAAAGGTCTGTGGTCATCATACTTAAGAAAAAATATAGGGCAACCCTTCAGGTTCTCCTACTGCAGAAACTTTTCTGTCCTCTCAATAAATCCTGCTTTCTTAAAAAAAAAATAGTGGTTATTGTTATCAAGTCTGCTTCCACCCTAGGGTCTTTACACATGCTCTTCTTTCTGCCTAGAACAAATTATTTTTAACCAGATATATGAATAGCTGTCCCCTTATTTCATCCAGGTCTCTGTTCAAATGAAGTTTCTCAAAGAAAATTTCCCTAATCATTCTAGCTAAAGCTGTTCCCCCCACCACACCTATCCTTAATGCTACCTTTTTCTCTTCATAATGCTAATTGCCATCTGGTTTATCAGATCTCTTTATTTATTTATTATTAGTTGTCTCTGAGTAAAGTATAAGCTCCCAGAAGAGATTGTTTTGCTTGGTTCACCAATCATATTTCTAGTACCTACAACAATCCAACACATAGGGTCAACAAATCTTGAATGAATGAGTAAAGAATGGAACAGCCAAGCACGGAAGTACTTTGTCACGTCTCAAGTAGATTCTGAAAAACCTTCAGAATCTTCTCATTTGCCACACACCTGTGACTATCACAAGTGAGACAGTCTCATACCATGAAAGAGCACTCTGCTTTGACAAGTCCCTCCTAGTGGGCAATGAGTACTGAGCAGGTTATGTGATTTCTCTCGAACCCTAGCATTTATTATTTATCAAGTTAAATGAGTAGCCATCAACCCTTCCTATTTCCTCAGCTAATAAAATATCTGCTCTGTGCCAGACTACGTGTAACAACAAACAGGAAATGACTGTCTGGTATAATAAGAACCAGGACAAGAGTGAGTGGAAGGAAGTAAATGTGACCCAACTGGGGGCTGGGTTTTAGAGGATGAATCAGAGTGGCCAGACAAGGATGGAGAAATAGGCACTCTAGGAGAGGACAAGGATGGAGAAATCGGCACTCTAGGAGAGGTATTAGGACACCAGAAATGATGAACAGATCAGGAAAGAACTGTCCAGAAAAAGCAAAGAAGCAGGAGAGTAATACAATAAAATGTGAGTTTCTCACACAGGCAGAAAACAAATGAGATAAAATGAACATGCATTGTTTATTCATCACTACAACACCTGCTCGCACCTTCTCCAGTATAAGTAACGTTTATAATGGTGGTATGAGCTAAGGTAGATGGAGAGTGTCTAGAACACTCTCTCACAAGGAAGATGAGCTTAGGAAAAAAGGAAAAAAAACTTATTTGGGTCATAGATGTCCAACACCTCCCTTTTTAAATGAAGTCAGGAGAATTATGACTGGTGAACTACATGCTGAAGACTTCCCAGAACTAAGAGATCTGAAGAAATTTAAGTTCTGACCAGTCAGAGTATAAACTCATTACTGATCACTGCACCATTCAGTAGGGAGTACAAAGGGCCACACCACAGCAGTGGAGGCACATCAGATCTACAGAAAAGGCCACTGTAAAATCATCCTAACAAAATTAAAGACAAGCCTCAAAAAGATTAAGGTGATCCCTAAGCAACATAACTACCTTACAAAACAAAGCCTGTTACTCATTAAAGGAAAACAAAACAACAATATCATGGGCCAAACTACTTTTCCAAAAATTCATATGTTGAAGCCCTAAATCCCAGTATAACTGGACTTGGAGATAGGGCTTTTAAAGAGGTAATTAAGACCAAATGAGGTCATAAGGGTGGAGCCTTAATCCATTATGACTAGTGTATTTGTAAGAAAAGAAAGAGATCTGTCTTGGGATGGGGGAGCACACCTCATCAACAAGGGTACCTGCACAATGCATATTTGTATACCTAACCCTTAACTGTACAGCACAATTTTAAAATAAAAAATATGCTAAATAAAAATAAAAGAAAGAAAAGAAAGAGGTCGGGCTCATGCCTGTAATCCCAGCACTTTGGGAGGCAAAGGTGAGAGGATTGCCTGAGCCCAGGGATTTGAGACCAGCCTGGGCAACTTGGTGAGACCTCATCTGTACAATACATCAAAAAATTAGCCAAGTAGTTCCAGCTACTTGGAAGGCTGAAACGGCCCAGCAGGTCAAGGCTGTAGTGGCCATGAACATGCCACTGCACTCCAGCCTGGGCAACAGAGTGAGAATCGGACTCAAAAAGAAAAAAGAAAAGAAAGGGACACCAAGGAAACGCACGCACAGAGAAAACGCCATGTGAGGGCCCAGCAAGAAAGTGACCATCTGCAAGCCAAGAAGAGAGGCTTCAGGAGAAACCAAGCCTGCTAACACCTTGATCAGACTTCCAGCCTCCAGAATTGTGAAAAAAATACATTGCTATTATTTAAGCTACCCAGCCTATGGTATTTTTTATGGCAATCCTAGCTAACTAATATAAACAAAAACAATGAAATCCATGATTCCATAATGTAAACTTCAAAATATCTAGCATGCAATCAAAAACTAATAGACATGCAAAGAGCAGAAAAATGTGACTCATAACTGAAGAAAAATCAGCCAAATGAAACAGATTCAGGAACTATGGAAAGGATTTTTTTTTTTTTTTTTGAGTTGGAGTCTCACTCTGTCGCCCAGACTGGAGTGCAGTTGCCGCTCCCGGCTACCGCAGCTTCGACCTGCTGGGCTCCCACGATCCTTCCGCCTCAGCCTTCCAAGTAGTGGAAAGGATTTTAAAACATCTATTATAGGCATGCACAGGAATAAAAAAAAAAAACATAAACATAGTAAGTGCAGATATAAAAGGCATGGAAAAAAAGAATCAAATAAAATTTTACAGGTGAAAAATTCAACAAACATAAAACAATTACTGAATGTAATTGCTTTAGTCAGGTACTTCCAGAGAAACAGAACCAGTAGGATGTGTACATACATATATAAAGAGATTTATTTTAAGGAATTAACTCATGCAATTACGGAGACTGGCAAGTTCAAAATCTGCAGGATGGATCAGCAAGCTGGAGATTCAGGGAGGAACTGACATTGCAATTAACATCCAAAAAACTGTCTGCTGACAGAATTCCTGAAAAGGAGAAAACAGTCATTCTACTATTGAGGCCTTCAACTGACTGGATGAAACCCACCAACATTATGGAGAGCCATCTGCTTTCCTCAAAGTTTACCAATTTAAATGTTAATCTCATCCACACATACACACAAAAGGACAAAAGAAAAACCCCTCAAAGAACATCCGGAATAATGTTTGACCAAATATATGGGTACATTTTAAAAGAACTGGGAAACTTAGCAATAGAAACTACCTAAACTGAAGCACAGAGAGGGAAAAGGAGGTAAATAAAATTTTTAATAAAAATTACCAAAGTCCCAGTGATCTGTGGAACAATACTAAGTAGTATATAATTAGAATCTTAGAGGTAGTAGGAGTGGAGCAGAAAATATATTTAAAGAATAATGGCCAAATTTTTTCTAAATGTAAAAAGCTGTAAGTCTACAATCCCCAAATCTCAATAAATGCCAAGCAATAGAAACGAAGTGAAAACCACACCAAGATATATAACAGAATTGCTTAAAAGACAGTGATAAGAAAACATTAAAAGGAGTGGAAGAGGGCAGGGAGACATTACATACAGATAAACAAGACAAGAGTGATTGCAAAATTCAGATCAGAAGTAATACAAGCCAGAATGACAACTTTTAAATAATAAAAATCAAAATAAAACCTTATCAACTTAGAATTATACTTGAATTCTATTCAAAAATGAAAACAAAATCATGACTTCCCCAGATAAACATAAGCTAGGTGATTTTACCAATAGTAGACCTGAAATGCAAGAAAAACTACAGAAAGTTCTTCAGGCAAAAGACATATGAAATATGAAAACTGGTAATTGACTTTTTATGTGGGAATTTGAATCTAATGCAAAGGAATGAAGAGCTCCAAAAATGGTAAGTATATGGGTAAATATATTATTTTTTGTCTCATTTTTTAAAATATATTTTAAATTTTTTTTTTTTTTAACTAAAATAACACAATGTGTTGTGGAGTTTATAACATATGCAGAAGTAAAATGCATGACCACAGGAAAAAGGAGAGAACAGAAGTATATTTAATAAGTTTCTTACATTGCACACAAGTTTATAAATTCACGAGCAACCACTAAAAATATAAAATAAAACAAGATATTTAGTTAATAAACCAATAGTGGAAATAAAACAGAATACTAAAAATAATCTATAGGAAAGCAGGAAAAAAGGAAGAAATAGATGATACACAACAAAAAAATAGCTAGCAAGATGGAATATTTAAACATAATCATATTGATAATTATATTGCATGTAAATGGTCTAAATATTTCAGTTCAAACTCAGAGATTGTCAAAGGAAAGTGAAATACCAGCTGGGCTCAGTGGCTTAGCCTGTAATCCCGCGCTTTGGGAGGCTGATGTGAGTGGATTGCCTGAGCCCACGTGTTCGAGACCCGCCTGGGCAACTTGGCAAGACCTC
>NW_007245715.1:213637-295980 GCF_000164805.1 Carlito syrichta
AGGCTGAGGCGGAAGGATTGCTGGAGCCCAGCAGGTCGAGGCAGCAGTGGCCGGGAGCTGATCTCCAGTCTGGGTGACAGAGTGAGACTCTAACTCAAAAAAAAAAAAAAAAGAAAGAAAGTGAAATACCAACTATATGCTGTCTTCAAAAAATTCCATTTTAATATAGAGACAGATAGATTTAAAGTATGAAAAAAGTTTAAACTATGCAAACACTAATCAAAATAAAGCTGAAATGACTATCTTAATTGCAGGCAAGATAAATTTTAGGAAAAAGAATATTACCAGGAATAAAAAGGTATATTTCATAAATATAAAGGAAGCATTTTATTGTGATGTCATTTTAAATGCATGTATGCCCAAAAAGAAAGCTTCAAAAATACATGAAGTAAAACCTAATAGACCAAAGGAAAAATAGGCAAAACTAGAACTACATTAGATATAACAACACATCTCTCTCATTAATTAAACTAGCAAAAAAAGGTGTAAAGATAGAGAAGATTTTAACACTTTTAACTGATCTGACTTAATTGACATTTATAAAAACTTCACCCAACAACAAAATACACATTGTTTCCAAGTGCTCTCGGAAATTTCCCTGAGATAGGTCATCTGAGTCATAAAATACATTTCAATAACTTTAAAGGAATTTAACTCATACAAAGTATGTTTTTTGACCACACTGAAATTAGGTTAAAAATAAATCACAAAAAAATCTGAAAAATCCTCAAATATTTAGAAATTAAGCAACTACACATCTAAGTAACCCATGGGTCAAAGAAGAAATTCTCAAGGGAACTAAAAAATAGTTTGAACTAAATGAAAAGAAAAATGAACATATCAAAATCTATAGAGTACAGTTAGAGCAGTGCTTAGAAGGAAATTTATCACTTTAAATATTTATTCAAGAAAAGAAGAAGAGTCTAAAATCAAAGCTTTAATCTACAACCTTAAGAAGCTAGACAAGGAAGAGAAAAAAATTAAAACCAAAATAAGTAGAAGAAATGAGATAAAAAATAAAAATTAATAAAATAGAAGCTAACAGATAATAAAGAAAATCTATAAAATCAAAAGTTGGTTCTTTAAAATAATTTTTTAAAAGGTTAAAAAAATGAATACCCAAAAATGTTAAAAGCTCTTTTGTTTGAACAGTTGGATTATAAGTGTTTAATTTTATTATTTATATTTAATCTTTTATAAATATTTTTAGTGCTATGGTCAAGGTTTTTTAAATCTCTATTTTTAATATTACCACTCCTATATGTCAGTAAAGTGCAGAGCCTTGCTTTCCAAGGAACGATGTAGTAAGCCTAGAGTCTATGGATCAGGTAAAGTGGCCATTAGAGAGGGAAGAACTTGCATTCGGTTTCCATTTAAGGGGAGAGATCCCCACCCCTCTATAGATGGCAACAGTATTGAAAAGAACACTCCACCTTCTAGAGTGCCTGATATCTGCCTGGTCCATGTAATCCATAGGTCTTTCAAAGGTAAAGCTGATCTTTTCTACTGGGTTCCTCTCATCTCACCCACTCCTATTCTCTGAACAGATTATACTTTCTCCCTCACCCTCTTCTTCCTCTACCACACTGTGAGTGAGATCTGCTGCTATCTCAAAAGAATTTCAAGTTCCACTTGAGAGCAGGATGCACTGCTTCACGCTGCACTCCATCCTCATCAGCAACAAAGGGTGATTCCCATGTGGCCACTTGAGCCTATTCCAATTGGTTAGAATCTTGAGAAAAGTAGAGGAGAGTTCTTGGTCTTACCAAACCACCTTTTAAATATATTATTGGATTTATAATCTTCTCCTCTCAGATAACATAAGATTTAGCTTACCTGTGTGACAATTGAATTAATTGTATTACAAATGTACAGCATAACCTCACTGAAGTAGAGGAAGAAAGGAGCTGATCTAAATCTCTCTGGAAACAGTGTTTGTCTAGCTACTATGAGGCTAAAGACATAAAGAGCCATACAGTAACACAGTACTCTAGTTGATACATTTGTTGCTCACAGGAACACAGGTAAGCATGTCTAAAACTACATATATACTGGGATTAAACAACAAATAAATATATTGTATATAATGAGAAATGTTTTCACTATCAGAGAAAGATGATACAAACAAGCAAAAAAGGGGGAGCTTAAAATGATCTCTGTGGTGCTGGGTTCCAGTCAGAGATATCAATAGAAACTCATGTTTTATTCAAGCATATGCACACATGGATACAAAAATAAATTTAGATGTGGAATATCACATATACAATATATATGTATATATGTGTGTAATTATATACTATATATGTGTGTATACACACACACAACGCACACATAAAATTGTATAGCTCTAGCTACTGACAAGAACCAAGTGACATTTCAGTAGTAACAAGCACAACTCACACTCAGATCTTGGTTTCTAAATAACATTTCCCAAAAAAGGAAAATAGCTAATTCTTGGTCTGGGGCCTGAAGCATCTTGTGCCAGAAAGCATGAAAGTGCAAACAGAGAGAAGAGGAAGCAAAAGGACACAGGAGTTAACCTTAAACGGCTCCCAAAAAAATATGAGCAACAAAATCAATAATAACAGTAGTATGTAGTATGGGATTGTAGTTATGGAATTATAACCCAAAGAATAAAAATATCTGTGAGTCCATGTTGATCTATGCTATTTAATTAATTAATTGATTAATTAAGGAAATGAGACACATCTTTTTACATAAGAATTCCAATTTTAAAAACCACCGAAGGGCAGGCAGTAAACACTCTTGCTTCTGTTCTGCTCGTTGTGCCCTTTACAACATATCTTTCCTTTAATAAATCTACCTTTCTTAATTTAAAAAAAATTGAAAGAATGAGAGAATATAGAAACCATTTCTACAGTAAGAGTTGCTGTAGAACCACTGATGAAGGCTAAATTAGCAGGTGAAACCAAGAAACAGGATTTTTGCATAGCATCAAAATGTCTTCTCCCAATACTTATTAATTACTGGGGAAGTTTTAACGTGTTCATAATATTTTTGATACTCTTCCCTCCAGGGGGCAGAGCTTACTTTCTCTCTCTACTTGAATGGGATCAGGGCCTTCTGGCTTGCTTCCAATGAAGTATACAAAGAGTGAATTAGTGATATTATAGTGCCTGGCAGATACTATCTTAACTAAGTGATCAAAGTTGATATCACCCATAATACATCATATTGATATTATGTAACCCCTGATATGAAGTAATAAGAAGGAATCGTCATCTCTGAGATTCTTCCCTAATATCCATAGCTTCAGTCTAATTATGAGAAAAATAACAGACAAAACCAAATGGAGGGACATTTTCGAAAATACCTGAGCAATAACTCATGAAAAGTGACAAGGTCATGAAAGACAGGGAAAGACCAAGAAAGACTGTCACAGCCTAAAGAGGAGACTAAGGACACATGACAACTAAACGTAATATGGTACATTGGATTGAATTCAGAACAGAGAAAAAAAAAACATTAGTGGAAAAACTGAAGGGATGTAAATGAAATCTGCAATTTGGTTGATAGTATTTATTGTACCAATGCTAGTTTTTAGTTTATAAAAATGTTCCACAGTTATGTAAGATGTTAACATTAGAGGAAGCCAAGTAAAAAATATATGGGAACTCTCTGTACTATCTTCATAATTCTCTTGTAAATCTAAAATTACATCAAAAGAAAACTTATGCAGAAAAAAATTTTCCCAAAAGGAAAAAAAAAAAAACCCACATGGCTGCAATCAACAAAGTTTTCAAAATTAGAACTTTGAAAGGTTAATAAAATTAGTGAACTCCTAAGACAACTGATCAATGAAAAAGAAAATTCAATTAATACCAAGACAAGTTAACAAAATAGAAGTGTCTACACTGAAAACCACAACACATTATTGAAATAAATTTAAAATGACTCAAATAAATGAAGGAATATACCATGTTTATAAACTAAAAGACTTGATGTTGGAAAGATGTCAAATTTCAAATTGATCCATAGTTTTGTTTAATTCTTTTCTAACTTTCAGTAGGTTTTTCCTTTGGAATTGACAAGTGATTCTAAAACCTATCTAGAAATGCCCAAAGAAAAAAATAGTCTTGAAGAATGTCAATAAACGTGTTAACACTGCCTGGTATCAAAGCTCCAGTAATTAAGACAGTGTGCTATTGTCATATAAACAGACAAATCGACTCACAACACAGAAGATTATCCACACAAAGGTGGCAGTAATCTGGTCTGTGATAAAAGTAAATACACAGCATTGGGAAAAGGATGACCTTTTCAATAATGGATGCCAATTCATTTAGATATCTACATGGGAAAAAAATTAATCTTAACTCTACTAAATGCCATATACACCAGTTACAGATGAACTACACTCGCAAATCTAAATGCTAAAGGTGAAACCATAAAACTTTTAGAAGAAAACTTGGAAGAATATTTTTAGTACGTTAGGATATGAAAGATTTCTTAACAAATCTCAAAATGAATGAGTCATAAAGGAAAGTTGATAAATCACACCACATTAAACTTAAGAACTTCTTTCATCAAAAGGCACCATTAAGAGAGGTTTTTCAGGACCCCTACCTATCCCCATACACAAAAATTAACTCTAAATGGATCACAGACCTATATGTAAAACCTCTAACTATAAGTACCTTAGAAAATGCAGGAGATACTCTTATGGAAGTTGGAACTGGCAACCAATTCCTGATCAAAACCCGAAGTGCCCAGGCCAGCAGAGATAAGATAGACAAGTGGGACCTCACTAAACTGACAAACTTCTGCAAAGTCAAAGCCATCAAGAGAGCAGGGAGACAGCCTACAGACTGGGAAAAAATATTTGCCAACTCCATGTCTGACAAAGGCCTAACATCAAGGATCTACAAAAAACTCAAATGTGCTGAAAAGAAAAAAACAGCCCCATTACAAAGTGGGCTAAAGATAAGAATAGACACTTCTCAAAAGAAGACTTAAGAGCAGCCAACAGATATATGAAAAAATGTTCAGCCTCACTAGTCACCAAAGAGATGCAAATTAAAACTACACTGAGATAACACCGAACTCCAGTCAGAATGGCCATCATCAATAACCCAAAAAATAACAGATGCTGGAAAGGATGTGGTGAAAAGGGAACACTTCTACACTGTTGGTGGGAGTGCAAACTAGTTCACCCTCTGTAGAAATCAGTGTGGCAATTCCTAAAAGTTCTAAAAATTGACCTTCCATATGACCCTGCAATCCCCCTATTGGGAATATACCCAGAAGAACTCAGGTCACTCTATAAAAAAGATACTTGTGCACATATGATTATCGCAGCATTGTTCACAACAGCAAGAACATGGAACCAACCATGCTGCCCATCAAAAGAGGACTGGATGTTTTAAATGTGGTACATATACACAATGGAATACTACCCAGTCATAAAAAAGAACAAAATCATGAACTTCACAGCAACCTGGATGGAATTAGAGTGTATAATACTGAGTGGTCTCTCACAGAAACAAAGAACTGAGTATCACATGTTCTCACGCATAAGTGTACCTTGAACAACTACCGTATTACTATAAGAAAAGGATTGAAAGTGTCAGGAAACTGCAGGGAGAGGGGTGGGGAGGTGGGATTGACAGTAGTCAATATCTGTCTGGAGAAGGGGGAACACACCTCATCAATAAGGGTACCTGCGTGGTGAATATTTGTATGCCTAGCCCTGAATTGCACCCCACAAAGCTGGGCTCGGTGGCTCAGCCTGTAATCCCAGTGCTTTGGGAGGCTGAGGTGAGTGAATTGCCTGAGCCCGTGGGTTCGAGACCTGCCTGGGCAACTTGGCGAGACCTCGTCTCTACAAGAAATCAAAAAAACTAGCCGGGCGTAGTAGTGCGCACCTGTAGTTCCAGCTACTTGGAAGGCTGAGGCGGAAGATTGCCAGAGCCCAGAAGGTAGAGCCTGCGGTGGCCGGGAGCGGCCACTACACTCCAGTCTGGGTGACAGAGTGAGACTCCGACTCAAAAAAAAAAATTGTACCTCACAATTTTAAATAAAAATTAAAAGGGGGAAAAAAAGAGAGGTTTTTGGTTTTGGTTTTGTTTTCTTTTTAGAAAGCAGGATTTGCCGGGCTCGGTGGCTCAACCTGTAATCCTGCGCTTTGGGAGACTGAGGTAAGTGGATTGCCTGAGCCCGCGAGTTCAAGACCCGCCTGGGCAACTTGGAGGGACCTCATCTCCACAATAAATAAAAAAATCAGCTGGGCATGGTAGCACTTGCCTGTAATTCCGGCTACTCAGAAGGCTGAGGTGGAAGAATCGCCCAGCAGGTGAAGCTGCGGTGGCCGGTCACTGCACTCCAGTCTGGGCGACAGAGTGAGACTCCAACTCAAAACAAAATAAAACAAACAAAAAAAAGACTCCCAACCAGCATAGATCAAAATATCTGCTCAGGCATAGTTCCTTCTAGACAAGTAGTCCTCAGCTCCAACTCTCCATCTTTCCCATCAAACTGTCTGTTTCTCTTTCTTCCTTTCCCTCTCTAATTCTTCAGCATCAGAACAGGGTTGGAGAGAGATTGCTCAACAGACTTCCTCCTCCCAAACTGCAGTCCCTAGCCACCTCACCAAATCTGGATGCCCTGGTATGACAAGCAGCTTTTCAGGGAAATGCTGCCCCAAAAAGCCCAACTTTAAAGACCAGAGAAAATGAAGGTAGGTCACTAGTGTCCACTAGAGCTCTTCATCGAATAAAAGAACCTGAGGACACCACAAGAACACAAAGTCCCTTTTGACATCAAGAAACTTGAAGCTCTGTCCTTCGCCCTGCTATCAATCTAAGTACCTCAATGATTTCATCTCTAGATAAATATTCACTCTGCTGACATGTGTGTCTTGCTGCTGTAGCAAAAAGTCAAGATTTAAGAACAATGTGATACAGGAAGCTTGGGGGTTAATTAGAATCGTCTGAAATTTGTCCTTAGCTCACAACTAAGCTCTGATTTAATGCCAAGTTTTTCAAAGAGGGGGAATAAGCAGTACCATGTGACTGGTCTGTAGAAAACTTGAGTTGACCCTCTGTGCCTACCCTGGACCATCTGTCTTTAAATGTCCCCTGAACCATCTGGCCTCTCATGGCATTTCATGAGTCAGAATGTCCCAGGGACTGAGCTATTTCCTGAGTTATCAACATTCTGGTGCCTGCTTTGAATCTTCACTTGGCACCTGTTGACATAGTTGCCTTGTCATGGCCACACTGTGTGCCCTTCCAGACCATGTTCATATCACCTTCTCTGCAGCACCCTTCCACCCATCACTCCAAGCACTTGCGCCCCTTGTACACAGTTCTGTCATGGCAGGGTTCACATGATGTTGCAATTTATGAGGCTTTCTCCCCTACTAGACTTCAACCTCTACAAGGGTGGGGACTATAACTGACGTATTATATTCTCCCAGCTCCCCACATAGTGCTTAGTATCTTTATTGCTTTTTCTGATAACACATTTAATACTAGACAATATAAAATTCAAATCTTATGGAAATACAAAGTATAAGCTCTGAAACGCTCCCAGATTCTCACTGTCACAAGACAACCACTATCAGTTGGATACATATTCTGCCAACAATAGGTGTGTTCAAAATAAATAAATTATGAATGTTGAATGTTTTTCTAAAAATGAAATAATGTCTACATGCTGTTTTGCAGCTTACTTTTATCACTAAGCAGCATAAGAGCACAATTCTTTGATGAGGCATGTGATTCCACCTTGCTCTTTCTAACAGCTATGTATTATTCCACTGTAGGAAGGTACTGTAGTTTATTAAACTACTTCCCTATTGATGAACTTTGGGGTTATATACATTTTTCTTGATATACAAGCAATACTACCATGAGCCCGCTTGTGCATATTTCTTTGTGCCCATAACAGGGTGTTTTCATGGGATATTCTAGAAGTTTAAATGCTGGGTTTTCTTCTTTTCCCTCCGCAGAAAACTGATGCAGTATCTATAACCAAAGGTGCCCCAAAGCTTATTGTTGACTGACAAAACAATGGTATTCAATAAAAGAAATGGTTCTAATGAGACAATTCCTGCTTTTTGTTTTTGTTTTGTTTTATAAAGTAGCTTTTGGAAATTGGCCCTTTGTTGTGTACTCTGTCCCTTACATAAGGATTCACATAATAAACTCTTCTCTGCTAGACTGAGGGCAAAAGTCATGTCTCATTTGGGTTTGTTCAATTCACCAAATAGTTTTTGACCCTACCCTAATTTAGAAACTGGAGATCCAAAACATGGAACCAACTGTGCTGCCCATCGAAGCTGGATTGGATTTTTAAAATGTGGCACATATGCACAATGGAATGTTATGCAGCCATAAAGAACAAAATTATGGACTTTGCAGCAACTTGTATGGACTTAGAGTCTATAATACTCAGTGATTTATCACAGAAACACAGAACTGAGGACCATATGTATTCATAAGCGGACCCTGAACATTTACCATAATACTATAAGAAAAGGATTGGCAGTAGCTGGAAACTGCCAAGAGAGGGGGGAGCACATAACATTACTAAGGGTACCTGATCTCAAACCAGGCAAAGTGGTGACCAACTGTAAGCCCAACCTCTACCTATATGATGACCATTTGTATACCTAATCCTGAATTGTACCCATCTTTAAAATAAAATAAAATTTTAAAAAAGAAAGAAAAAAATAGGAGATGCAATTACCAGCAGTAATTGCTGGTAAAAAAAAAAAATGATGGTTTCTAATGAAATACTGGACATCTTTTACTAGCTAATTTCTTTAAACGCTCTGTCTTCCAGGAAGTTCAATACTCAGTGCTGTGTAGGCACCATCTTTGGCCCCAGGATTTCTGCTATATGTAGTTGCTCCTCTTGGTATTCCAGTGCATTGCTTTACTCCTTTTTTTTTAATCCATATTTCTACTGTTCCATTGTATATGGGTCTTATTGCAAACTACCTCAAATTCATAATAAGGGTAATAACAGTAATTTTTGTAAAGAATTTACATGTGTTATTTTATTTAATCCTCTTTTTTACATTATAATGGAGATAGGCTAGAGATTATCACTGTCATTTTAAATTTGTGATAAAGTCAACTGAGGAACAGAGAGATTAAGTGAACCACCCAACACAGCACAGTCAGGAAAAATCAGATGTATAAATCCACTGGTTTTCATGATTTTATAACGAACCAAAAAAAAAATGAAAACTTATGCACTGAGTCATACAAACACCTATCTTCTCGCCTCTCCTTTATAACTAAGTAAACTCACCTTTTCTCACCTGGAGTCCTATATTCTGGAAATAAACAAGTAAGAAGTTCCTGGGGGAGGGAGAAGGGAGGCAGAATCTGTCTCAGTCCTGTGGTCAGATCAAAATTGCTGCCCCGCCACCAATGCCACACACGTGAAACAGTCTTCCTCCCAGATTGCTCACTTTGCTCCATGACAGTTTTTTCTCTAACGTTTATGGCTCCTACCTAATCCTTCCAGAAATGTGAAACCAGAGACAAAGGGGATGACGAGAAGGGAGGATGGGGGATGGAGGTGATGAAGGGGGAGTAGGGGAAAAGGGAGGGGGGAGAGGGGTGGGGAGAGAGAGAGGGAGAGAATATGAAAAGAAAGAGGACGCTTGGATAGATCAGACAGTGAAAGTCTTTCCAATATCCAAACCATTTTTCCTAGCTTTACTCTGCTTTTACTTTCTATTTTGTCGGAGGTGGGAAAGACTGTGCTTTTCATATTGTCGCTAAACAAATACGACTATACGCTACTTTTCACAGTTTTCTGCAGTAACTTCATGTCATTTTGACACTCTACTCAAGTTCCCAGCAGTTGTAGTTTTTTTCCTCCCTTGGGAAACTGAGGAGGCACAGGCTGCCACCCTTTCTAACACCACACATTTGTTTATGGTCCCTGCCCTGGATATTCCACACACTGGATTTTATTGATTTTCCCACCAACCTCTCAGAGATTTTCCTTGACTCCTGGTATCTCTGATCTCCTTCCTTGGAGCTTGCTTACCTGAATATCCAATTACTTTTGAAACTCATGGATTGCTCTCAAGCCTAGACCTTCAGGTGTGCTGTTCCCCTCCACTCCCTAGCAGATTACAAACCCTGGTACCAGGTACTGTGCCTGTTGCCCTAGCTCTTTGGACACCACACTCTTGACTAGCCAACAGAGGATGTAGGTAAAGAACAATGCCAAAAAGTCCTCCACTTTGAGGAATTTCAGACGCCCATTATTGAGTCCAGTAGTGGAACTTTCATGAATTCTGCATAGCAGTTAATATTCTTTAAGCAAGGGACACCCAGAGTCAAGAAAAACCTGTGCTAGCAAATGGTGATATTTCAAACATGGATCTTTCTGGGGGGAGAGTTGCCTTGTGAGTACTAGTCCCAAATATCACCTGCCTTCTTGATGATTCCACTTGGACGACTCACAGGCAGCTTCAGCCTCACAGTAAAAAAAAACTGAACTGATTGTCTCGCCTTTCCCAACCCTCCCCAGGCCCCACATCTCAGAAAACGGCACTTCTGTGTGTTCAGAGAAGAAACTCCAGAATCACTTTTATACCTCCTTCTCCCTTGTTCATTGGTAATTTTACCTCCATCATAATCATTACTCTCCAACTTCACCACCATCACCGTTTATAAACCACCATGATCTTATTACTAGGCTATACCCTGCAGCCTTCTTGCTGGTCTTCTTATCCACATTCTTACTTCCTTTTTTTTTCTGTCAGTTTCAACACTACATTAAGGTTTACAACATAAACCATTGCATAAACATGATAATGGTCTTCTTCTGCTTTTGAAATTAAGTACACAGACTTGGCCTTGGCTTACAAAGAGCTGCATATTTCTTCAGTCCCATCTCTCACCATTTCATACCATATTGGTCTTCTTCTACTCATTCAAATGCACTGTGTCCTCCCCTTCCCCAGAACCTTTGCAAATACTGCCGGTTCATATCTACACAGATGCTTGGTCCCTACTCAACTTCACCCAGCTGATTCTTCTTATCTCTCTGGTCTCAGCTTCAAAGCCACCTTCTCAGGAATGCTTTCCTGACTCTACACTCGCCTCTCAGAGCATCTTGTATTTTATCATGTCATTTAGGACAATAATACTTATTTTTGCAATTATTTGTTGAATGCTCATCTACCCTCCCTTACCTCAATCCCCAAACTGTAAGTTCAGTGGGAGCAGAGACTATACCAAATACCATTCTGGGAATGCAAATGTGAATAAGATAAACCCCAAATAAATGTTCAGTAAATGTCTGTGGAAGGACAGATGGGAAATGAAAGAAAGAAAAGGGAGGGAGGGCAACTTTTTTTTAAACTGATTTTTTTTATGTTTAGAATAGAAGAAATAATAGTTTTCTAAATGACTTGAAGGAAAGCTGTTTTTTAGAAAGTATGCATATATGTAAGTATATTTTTTTTCCTCATTACCTTAGTAAAGGAAGTCCAGAAAACCCCAGCTTAGGCTAACATAAAACATGGTAAAAACTGAATCATTTGAAGAAAAAATGTCTATTATAAATAAGGACTGTGTATACAAAGCTCAGCCCACCATGGCAAACTTGCATATTCTTGGATTCCAAGTAACTGGAATGAGCAAAGAACTGAGAACCTAGTGGTTATTTCAGTTTTTGTGTGTTGATCTTGTTTACATAACTTTTTTTCCTCTTTCCAAAAATTTCATCCGTCCCTTGGGGATGTTAAAGAGCTCCAAAATCTTAGGCAGAATCATTGCAGCTCCAGAATGCATTGTTCTGGAACACCACCAAATTTCTTGAATGAAAATGGGAAGTGTGACCAGGTGCGGTGGTTCAAGCCTGTAATCCCAGCATTTTGGGAGGCCGAGGTCAAGGGATTGCCTGAGCCCATGGGTTCAAAAACAGCCTGGGCAACTTGGAGAGACCTCACCTCTATAACAACAAAGAAAATTAGCCAGTCACGGTAGCGTGCGCCTGTAGTTCTGACTACTTGGAAGGCTGAGGCAGAAGAATCTCCTGAGTCCAGCAAGTCAACACTGGGGTGGCCGTGAGCATGCTACTGCACTCCAGCCTGGGCAACAGAGTGAGACTCCAACTCAAAAAAAAAATAGGGAAGTGTCTAACCCAAAGGTCTCCACAGTGGAGCTCAGCACAAACACCCCTCACAGTAACCAAGCATTTTCTGGTTTCAGGGCTACTATGGAGTAAGGAGACCACATACCAGACACATCCATTCCCACAAACAGCATCCTTGTCGCAGAGTCCCCTTAGGATATTAAAAACATATTCCTAATATAAAACTGTTACCCAAACTAGTTTTGCAACTAACTTTTTCAGATATTTTGTGGTAGCAACTATCACCTATTGATGCTCAAAGAATGAGACATTTGGAGCCAAGCCTACGGTACAACTGGAGAACCTAGCTGAGCAACCCCATATTTTGGTTTTCAAAAGACCTGCTGCATATTATCATGGACATAGAAAGTCTCACACCTCATTTGTGCTTTCTTCAGGCATTTTCCAAAGAACCGTCTTGAATTGTAGCAGCACATAAAACTGTCCTAGATGTTTCCCACAACAGTGCAGGCTATGGATCACCTGTATCAGAATGCCACAGTTGGGGGAGCTTGTTAAATACAAATTTCTGAGCCCTGAGCCCCACCCTACACCTACAAGAAAATTAAACTGAATCCACAGACAGAGAACCGCAAGGGAGTCCAACAAGTTCTCAGACAAGACCTAAAGAATACCAGGAGCAGTCATAGGAGAAGAAAGGGGTGAAGTGCTTGAGGCAGAGGGAATAAAACAGGAAGTCTCCAACATGTGGGTGTCCTTCGGGGACTAGCAAGAAGTCCTGAGTAACAGAATCCCAGACAAGAAGGGGTGGAAGGGGAGGCTGGGAATGGGGAGTCATTGGAGAATCTTAAGTGGAGATTGGTGTTTTGCAAAGACTGCTCTGATGCTAAGTGGAGGAGACATTTGGAGGGTCAAGAAAAGAAATTAGAAGACCATTTAGGATTAGACGAGATAGAAGTGGAAATAGAAAGATGTATGAGTTCAAGGTACAACGTAGAAATGGCACAAGTTCATGACTGAAGGCTGGGGTTAGGGAAGGGGTGAGAATTTGGGAGGACAGCCAGGTGTGTAGCTTCTACAGGGTGAAGGGCAGTGCTCTTCATTCTAGTGGGCAAGCCTGGGGAAGAATGCGGGAGATTAAGAGGTTCCTTCAGACAGGTTCATTGCGTTGTTTCTTATCTTTGAAATGGAGATAATTCCACCTGCTTGCATGGCTTTGTGATGATTGGGGATAATATATGCAAGGTACTTCAAGAAACATACTAGGAATTCAATGAATGGTATCTATTTTATAATTACTATTATCACAGATAAAATGTCAAATTATGTGTTGGTACACTGAGCATGTTTAAGTTAGTATGCTTTTTTTATTGTTGCTGTTATTGTTCTCCTGCAACACCATTTGTTAGAACCAGACTGAACGACACCCTCCATGCAAGCTCAACTTCAAAAAAATCTTGCATAGAGATTGTCTCTGCCCCCTCTTAACCCAGCACAGATATCTGACACTGAACAGTTGATCTACTTTATTAACAGGAAATATCCAGAACTATAAGAATTTAGTCCTGAGGACTTGTATGTGAAGGCAATTTGTAAATTCTCCATCTCACGTGACGAGGCTTTTGTTTCCTATTTGATCTCACCACTGTACCTCTCGAGTACATGAGCCTTCTCTTATTTCCCAGGACTGATCCATTCACCACCATTTCACCACTTCTGAGATTCCGAGACGTTGCAAAGAAAATGAATCTCACCCTGAAATCCACAAAATAAAGGAACCCCCACCTGGTGATGAGAGGAGGTGAGTGATGGCTAGGAGATGAAATCCCTTAAGTACATTTTAAATGGCTTAATGTGACCCAGAATTCAGCCCCGTTTGCACAAGAAGAATTCTAACGAGCTCTGAGGAATTAAGTAATTCCAAAAATGTTGGCTGGAGGAATCTGAAGAGTCACTGGGGAGCAAGCAAAATATCATTTTGAATAAACTGCTCCCCCACATCGGGTGACAGCTCAGCCTCTGCAGTCATTCATCATGTTTTGGGAGGGTAGAGTTGACATCCAAAGTCTTATGCTGCCAGAGGAGCAGGAAAGTGATGACTGTGTCTGAAGGGACAAGTAAGATGATAAAGAAAGTCATTCAGTAACTCCAAAGCCCCTAGGAAGCAACATGAATGGGGACCAACTGAGAGCTCATCACATCATCATTTGCAAGCGACAGGCAAACCTGTCTATTCCAGAACCACAAGCAGGAAGAGATAAGGGGCCAGAGTAAAAAATCTTAGGAAATCTCAGGAGCTGGAGAGCTCAATCAAAAGGTGTTAGCAGTCCTAACCAAGGGGCCGTGTCATTACAACCCAGCCGTTCTTCAGGTTTATGATAAAAACAATTCAATGCAGAGGAGAAGGGTGGTGAGGGAAGAAAGCAGGCAGGCTGAGATGGTGCTAAAGCTGCTGCCAGCCCCACCCCATCCATGCTGGTAGATCTGGACTTCCCCTCTGTCTCCAGATAGATTCCCTGAATGCCAGCCTCTCTAACAAGGGGGGAAGACAGTCATTGGATCGAAAAATGTTCAACGTTACTGAGACTGGTGTAAATGTCTTTCTACAGCTGCATTCATGAGCCAGTGGAATTTGAGACAACTCCATCATCCTCTTCCCAAAACTTTCTCCAAAGGTCATTTAATTCAGGCTCTGCCCCAAAATAGTGTATTAGGGCCATTTATAAATTACCTTCTAGCCATAGGCCATTCAAACAATTAATACTTTTTATTATTCCCAGTCAAGATTGCAAGTGAGGCAGGAGATCAGCACCCAGGAGAGTAACAGCAGAAATAGGCCTTTCTGGCCAGGTGCTGTGGCGCACACCATAATCCTAGCACTTTGGGAAACCAAGGAAGGAGGACTGCTTGAACCTAGGCATTCAAGACCAGTCTGAGCAACATAGTGAGACCCTGTCTCTATAAAAAAAAATTTTTTTTTAATTAGCTGGGTATGGTGGTATGTGCCTATAGTCCTAGCTACTTGGGAGGCTGAGGTGGAAGGATTGCCTGAGCCCAGGAGTCAGAGGCTGCAGTGAGCTGTGATCATGCCACTGCACTCCAGCTTGGGTGAGAGAGTGAGATCCTAACTCATAAGAAAGGAAAGAAAGGAAGGAAGGAGAAATAAGCCTTTCCGTTGCACAGTTGTAGTCAAAGGATCAGGCCTCACATCTTCTGAAAGAGAAGGTTGAAAGTAGCAGGAATTGAGGAGTGTTTAGCTTATTTTTCATTTTATTTTTTTAGAAACGGCAGTAGGTAATCAGCTTGTGTATTAAATAGAGACATTTGCCTGGTTCAACCTGAGACCCCCCAGCTTGCTGTACATAGCCCAGACTGCTTTTAATAAAGCAATAAGATAAAGATATATATATACTATACACACCCACACACAAAAAATGGAAAGTAGAGGCAGCTCTTCCCACTGCCTTCCCATTGCGCCATCCTTGATTCCCTGCTACTCAAGAGCAGAGGCACTGCTCTCTCCAACTGGTGAGAACTGATGGGCTGCCCATATCCAAACTTTACCTCAATGTCATGGCAGCTGAAGGGGCAGGAAGGGGCAGCTTCCAGAAAAAAATAACCTTCAAGATTAAAGCCTTCCCTGTACTGTCCTGGCCGTGAATTCCCAATACCACTGCCACTCTTGGACACCAAGTGCCTGGAAAAAGCATTTGGTTGGTCATTCAGTGCGTATTTATTGAGCACCAACTTTGTGCCAGTCCTTTTGCTAGATGCTAAAGAGAGAAAGTGTGAAAATTATATGCCGGTGAGAGGAGAGAACAACGACAAAAAGTGAGCAAGGAAATACAAACAAGAAAAAGGGTGATGGGAGAGTCACTGTAGGGGTTATGGCGCCTGCTACGACAGTCAGGGAGGACCACTCTGAAGGCATGACAATTGGGTCAAAACCTGGAGGACATGAGGAAGGCAGCTTCCAGCAAATGGGACAGTAAAAGTGGCCTCACACATTGGCACAAGGATGGGAACAACAGACACTGGGCACTGCCAATGCAGGGAGTGAGGAAGAATACGGGATAAAAAACCAGCCATGCCGGGCTCGGTGGCTCAGCCCGTAATCCCACGCCTTTGGGAGGCTGAGGTGAGTGGATTGTCTGAGCCCGCGGGTTTGAGACCCGCCGGGGCAGCAAGACCTCATCTCTACAATAAATCAAAAAATCAGCCGGGCGTGGTAGCGCACGCCTATAATTCCGGTTACTCGGAAGGCTGAGGCGGAAGGATTGCTGGAGCCCAGCAGGCGAGGCTGCGGTGGCCAGGAGCGGCCACTGCACTCCAGTCTGGGAGACAGAGTGAGACTCCAACTCAAAAAAAAAAAACCAGCCATTGGGTACCATGCTCACCACTGGGGGATGGGAGCAGGCTTGTCAGAAGTCTTCACACAACATACCTATGTAACGAATCGTCACATGTACCCCATGATTCTAAAATTTAGAATAGAAAAAGAAAAGGTAATCCCAACACCAGCAGGCACCAAGGTGAAACCGTTCCCAGTCGTGCAAGGTGAGAGAACAGTACTAAGAAACTGAACACAAGGCAATTCTGCCTCATCCACATGCCCGACAAATTGTGCACATGTCCATATGTATTTGATGGAAGATGTCCCATGCTCCTTCCACAGCTGGAGCTTTATTTAGCAAGCTCCAGGCAGATCCAGATCATGGAAATAACCAGATGCACAGGTCAACCTGGTTCAGTAGGCCATGTCAACAGGCCATGAAAAACCATTCCACACTGACATCAAGACTTCCTTTCCTTCTTTACTCTGCATCACATCCCCTGGCTCCATCTCTGTGTTCTTGGGAAACCTTCTATCACAAAACACAAAGCACTTTTCCCTCCAAACGGTCTGGAGCAGACAGATCTCCCTCACATTTCACAATGAGCTCAGGCCTGGATTTATGCTGGGTCATTGTGCCCATTAAGGTTGTCATGGTTACTCTAGCCTGTGTTACCTGGACATCTGATGTGCTGGGCGCAGGGGCAACAGCTGCTTTGCTCCTTCTATAGTCTGCCAGGAAAGTGACAGAGAGGTTCAAAAGGTAGAAATGCTGTACAAGACAGATGCCCCAAAGTTTAGAGAGATGACATCATCCACCAATGGAAAATGGAGACTCTTTACTAAATCCACTAGCTTGTGAGCTCCCCAACGAAGGGATTCAGACTGATAAATTTTAGTATTCCCCAACACCTATAACAGGGCCTGGCACATAACAGATGCTCAGTAAATGTGACTGATTCATTTCACACCAAGGAAAATAAATAACATAAGAATTCAAACAGGCCGGGCTCAGTGGCTCAGCCTGTAATCCTGCGCTTTGGGAGACCAAGGTGAGTGGATTGCCTGAGCCCGCGGGTTCAAGACCGCCTGGGCAACTTGGTGAGACCTCATCCCTACAATAAATCAAAAATTAGCCGGGCGTGGTAGCGCGTGCCTGTAGTTCCAGCTACTTGGAAGGCTGAGGCGGAAGGATCGCCGGAGCCCAGCAGGTCAAGCCTGCGGTGGCCGGGAGCAGCCACTGCACTCCAGTCTGGGCGACAGAGTGAGACTCCAACTCAAAAAAGAAAAAAAAAAAGAAAAAGAATTCAAACAAAGAATCCATCTTGGACTTGCCCCTCTTTAGAAACCAAAGGATAATTAGGGGATTACAGGTGAAACTGTGCTCCTATGCCCCTCTCACTGAAAACTTAGGATCAAAGACATTAAATCACTCTATATAAGAAAAAGGGTATGATCATGTGGAAAGGAATGTGTGTCCACTTCAATCCAAGAAGTAAATGTCAAGATAGCATTAGCTATGCAAGAGATTTATTTGGGGAAAATGTCTTTGAAGGAGAGAGTGCAAGAAAGGAGAGGAGTGCCTTTGGATCACATGCAGGTCTAACACCAACAAGAGGAGAAAAGGCAAAAAGGAAGATTGACTGAGAAGCACCTCAGACTCCAGCACAGCTCTGGACAAGCCTCAGCCAGATGAATGGAGAGGCTCCAAGCAAAGGTTGCTCATTAGAGGCATCCCATGCTGATCAGGAATGGCCAACTCTAGTATCATCAGTGTGCTCAGTCATTGGCTGGGCAGAATCCACAGAGAAATTGGTCTAAGCATGAACATCACAGTGACCCAAAGGTAGGCAGCTGAGGATCTCCATTCACTGTGCTCCCCACAGTGAGGAGATCTTAGCAGAGCATCTCTGACCATGCAGGGGTTGTGGGACTAGGGAAGTGGCTGGAGGTGTAGGAAATGTCTTCAGGGCACAGAGGTAAGACAAGAGGTGACTGGGAAACTGTGCTTATCCCTGCTGGCTGCCTACTCAATTTCTGTTCTGCCTTTCTTTTTGCTTGAGCACAAACAATCCCTCCCCCATCCCCTGCCCCTATTCCCTTGTAGCTAGAAGCAGCTATGTGACCCAATTCTGGCCAGTGAGATGCAAACATGGAAGTAGAATTTTGCTGGATGTCCCTGATAAAAAGATACTGTTATGTGTGGAGAGGGAGGGATTGGCAGTTGAGGGAAACTGCTAGGGAAGGGAGGGGCATGCCTCATCAACAAGGGTACCTGCATGATCAATGTTTGTATACCTAACCCTGAAATGTACCCCACAACTTTATAATTAAAAAAAGAAAAAAGAAAGATACTGTTATCTGCCTGTTGCCCTTCCCTCTTCTCCTCCTTCCTACCTGGAAGAGGAAGCAGACATCTTGCTACCATGAGATGAAAAGCAGAGGATGAAAACCACATGCTAGAGATGGTGGAGCATAAAGACTGATGAAGCCTGGAAAATTGACAACATGGTGGAGCTGCTGCCTATGGAAATCTCACCTCCAGAAGTCTTGTTATGTGAGAAAAATAAACTCACATGGGGTTAAGCCACCAAGTCAGCTAGCATCCCTGCAGCCAAATGCAAATCCTAAATAATCTAGAGGAGATTCAGATGGAGGGCAGCTCTGAGGCAAGCAGTAGGACTACCTCTGCCAACTTTGCACAATCCCCCGCCTGTGTTACTTGGTTATTTCTGAGGTAAGCAGTGAAACTACCTCCCGATCTTTGTACAAGACGTCCGGTAAAATCAGCGTTCCTCACCAACGTTGTTAAGTATCCTTGGCAGGATGGGGCCTCTAAGAGAGAAGTGGACATGACAAAGTCTCTCTGTCTTACAAAGGGACAAGTCTCAGACCTTGTCCTCAAGTAGCTTGCAATCTAACTGAGAAAACAAAGCATTGAAATTCTACATTAATCACAGTATTAACCTTTACATTCCATAATTTAATCACTCTCCAGTTGGCATTTTCTTCCCATGTGACTGTCTTACCCACATAGACACCACCTATAACAGGCTTCAGTAACAGCTGCATCACTCTTTCCCCTTTCCACACAGGGAAGGCTTGACATTCTCCCTGCACTCCAGGCAGCCCCTACCACCACTGAGGTTGGCCCTTGAAATGAGACCTAATTACCTGGTTTGATGTCATCAGCAAACTTGAAGATTTTAGACCATAAAAAAGAGAGTAAAAATACCTTTTCTCTCATTTCGACAGACTACAGACTATTTTCCTCTAGATACCCCCAGAAAAATATTTGCCTCCCAGATACCAATGAGCATGAAACTGGCACCCAAACCCACCCATCTGCCCCTCACCAACACTAGAAAGAGTAGAAAGTGTAGATAGACACTTCAACCGGTCTACCACCAGGAACACCTATTTCCAAAGCTCAAGAAGAGGACTAGCACAGAGCAATGAACCTGACAAAATTACGCAGTACAGTTTTCAGTAATGAAAAAGAGATTTCCAGGCCACGCTTCACCTGTCAGCATGTCAATCTCAGATGTCAGCAGAGACGTTGGCTACCACCACGACTCCGTGGGTCAGGCTTTGGAAATCTGATCAACCCTCTGTGTTTCACGATGGCACAGCTCACAGTGTAGCAAATTAATTAAGGCCTCCATGGGAAACAGAAAATCCTGGTCTTTAAAAAGTAAAATCAACTCCTCTCCCCTCCCTACTGTCCCCAGGAGACATGCACAAAGTCAATCTTCTCGTCTTAGCCCAAGTTCCATATCCTTTTCTAACTGCCTTAAAAGGAAAAGTTCCCTCTGGACTCTCTTAGTTGTTTCTTCAATCTGAAGAAAAAGCACTTGATTAATCCTCATGTAATCACATTTTTAATTCAATGACTATTATCATTGCATGGAGTGACCTCAGAGCTGCAAAGATGAAGTTTATCCATAACTGACAGCTAAGTCTTCGGCAAAACGGGTGTCATTGTACATGGGGCAGGGGGAGGTTTTGTGATTATTGCAGTCACCAGGTGGTAAAATAATTAGAGTCCAGTCCTTTTGAAGACTTTAAGAATAAATTTACCTCTATTAAGTAGAACACATGAAGTTAGGACAATCAAGGCAAACAAAAGCTGGTCCCTTGAAAAAAGTACCTAAGAAAAGAAGGCAGCCTTTGCTTGCCTCAATTTCCCTGATTTTATCTTCTGTTCTACTTATTGGATATAATGCTCACAATTTGGGTAATGGGCCCAATAGAAGCCCACACCTCACCATCATGCATTATACCCATGTAACAAACCTGCACATATACCCCCGACTCTAAAGTTTAAAAAAAAAAGAGGAGGCAGAAATTCTGCTCCCCCAACTCCACCTCCCACCCCCTACTGTCAAACCCCAGATTACTAAAACATCCATCACCCAGCAAAGAAAGCCTCAATCCCAGACCTGGAACTCCAAGCTCCTTCACTCAGGGTTTAACATCAAGCAATTCCCCCTACCTGCATAGCTCAGGTTTGTCAACTGCCTGTCATTTACTAACCTTCACAAGCTCAACCACATTCTGTCACTTGCTGTCATATCATGTGATGACTTATGTGTCAACTTGGTTAGCCAGAGTCTCCAGTTAGTTCATCAAACACCGATCTAGGTGTTGCTATGAAGGCATTTTATAGATGTGGTTAAAGTTCATCACTGGCCGGGCTTGGTAGTTCAGCCTATAATTCCAGCACTTTGGGTGGCCAAGGCGAGTGGATTGCCTGAGCCCACAGGTTCGAGACCAGCCCAGGCAACTTGGTGAGACCTCATCTCTACAATAAATCAAAAATTAGCCGGACATAGTAGTGCGTGCCTGTAGTTCCAGCTACTTGGAAGGCTGAGGCAGAAAGATTGCCTGGGTCCAGTAGGTCAAGTCTATGGTGGCTATGAGTGTGCCACTACTCTCCAGCCTGAGCAACAAAGTGAGACTCCAACTCAAAAAAAAAAAAATCCATCAGTCGACTTCAAGTAAGAGATTATCCTAGATAATCTGTGTGGGTCTAATTCAATCAGATCAAAGGCATTAAGAGCAGAACTGAGGCTTCCCTGATGAAGAAGTAATTCCACCTGCAGACTTCAGGTTCAGCTATGCATGAGAGTTCCAGCCTGTCATTCCAGAAGGCCTACACTATGAATTTTGGACTTGCCTTGCTAAGCCTCACATGCAAATAAGCCAATTTCTTGCAATAAATCTCTTCCTATATAGCTCCTACTGCCTCTGTTTTTTTCTGGTTGAACTCTATCAGATATATATTATTAGAATGTTTTCTTTCATTCCACTAACCTTCTTTTACCAAAATAAATTTATTTTATACACAATTTTACATCCTTACCATAAGTAGAAAGCTAATACTACCTTCCATAATGGAAGGAAACTATAAAGAGAAATACAATAAAAACAAACATCATGCCACAGAATTCCAGCTGGATGCTATTGCCTGCCAAAGGCTCCAAGCATGAGGCCTGTCCTGCTAGTGCTAGAAAGAAAATGAAAGTTAGTTTGATTCTGGGAGGTGTGTATGTCAAGGACAAGGTCTCAGGGAGATGCTGATCAGAAGGAGTGAGAGAGGATTGAGCACCGTGTGCTCTCTGTTATTTAATGCTACGCCCATATGTATCCTATCTGAAATCACCCCAGGTGCAATCAGAACGTTCCATCCAGCATTTGCAGATACAAGACTCTGGAGTTGTGAGCAAGTAGCTGGGGAGCGTGTAAAAAGATTTACTTTGCAGAGCTCTCTCGCCTGCAGCAATTGCCTTGACGTAACCACAGGGGAGCTACTAGTCCCACAGCAGAATAAACTCACTTATTCCATCTTTACTATGCACCATGAGAAAGGTTTACTATGCAGCCCAGCGGAAGGTTGCCTACTGACACATCAGGGTAGCAGTTTCATGCCCTTCCCTCAGTAACAGGGCAGGAGAAGCCACAGTCATCACATCCCTTCACCAGCAGCAGGAGAAGGCATCACCTTAGAATTCTCAGGCTCCCCGTACCAAGGGTCACAGGTCCCAGGAAGCAGTGTTTAGAAGGGAAAGGCCCTTGGTGACTCCTCTGCTTCCTAAGGAACATAGGCTCTGTACCTATCTTCTGCGATGCTGTTCTTTGGGTCCCACTCCCCATGTGCAATAACTGGATTCACAGTATGTCCTTCAATCTCTTTCTAATCCTTTGCCTGTGTTATTTTTTGTTTGACAATTGGCTCCAGTTTTTCATGTTTACTGTAGGAATCCAAGCCAGTTGAAAGACAGAGTACGTGTTCTTGAAGCAGGGACAGTAATATATATGGACCATTCAAAAACAAGAGAAATAACAGAAAGAAGATGAGCTTTAGGATGTAGCAGATGAGCATTCAAATACCATTTCTGGCATTTCCTAGGGGTGAGATTTTAGAGCAAATTACATAAATCCTCTAGCCCATAGTCTTTGCATCTATGAAATGGACCCAAAATAGGACAATGGTAGATGGCTGATGTTTTGTCTTCCTTGGGTTAAATGGCCTCAATTTTCTTTGGGAGCATCACCCTCTTTTATTATCAGTCCATGTGCTATGGATGGCATGGACTTTGCTCCTTCCCCCAAGCAGATGGGGCACACACAGGACTTGGCTCTCGCAAGAAACTTAGCTCACCTCATGGGTTCAGGTATGAGCACATGACCCAACTTACCACTGAGAATGAATGCTGAAACCACTAGGCAAAAACTTTTCTTTTTACTTGTGTTTCTAGGCCAAGAGCTACTGGTGACCATCTTTGCCACCTCATAGGGAGTTTCTGCTGAAAATAAAGTCAGTATAAACTAAAGCAAAGCTGTATGAAGAGAAAGAGTCCTAATCATATCATTGGAGCATCTGGATCCAGCCAGGCCTAAAGTCATCAGGATGTAACCCAAAGACTTTTTTCCATTGCATCATTCAATAAAACTAGCTTAGGCATCAAAGAAATTGAGTTACCATCACTTGCATCCTCAACAAGTAACCACATCACACAAAATAATATGAACATCAAATGAGAATGTTATAAAATCCCTGAGTATAACCTGGCCAACAGTAAGTCCCCAATAAAGACTAACTGTTGTTTTGACAGCTTAAATGAAAGAATGCATGAAAAATGTTTTTTTCAGTTGCTCACATGGGGTAAGCAGATATTCAACACATGACAGTTGTTACTCCTCAGTGATAGCCACCTCAAGTAGCAATTCACTCACCCTGCAGCCCAACCAACCAACAGGTTCAAATAAGCATATTGCTAAAGCCTCACCTTGTAGGCTCTGGAGAAGTGAAATTCATAAACCCAAAATGCAATGTTTTATAAGTGGCAAAGCTCATTGTAGTCACCACTCTGCTCTGTGTGGTTTGGTGGACCTCAACAGAGCTATTCAAATGGGAAAATGAGAGGAAAATAATTGGGTTACAAGCTAAGTCAAAGAATTCTCTGAAAAGTAACTAGGAAGTTGCTGCAGAAGTTGAACCTTTTCAAAAGAAAAAAAAATTAAAAGGCCAAGGAAAAAAATTCATTTTGTTTCTAAAATCCAGATTTAGATGCTGCCAAAAGTTATGCATAACACACAACTCCACTAAATCTTGATGACAAGAAAGATTTAATAATTACTTTTTTTTAAAGGTTGATGTACTTAACTATTCTTCCAAAAATACCAATGTGGCAGGGAGTTGAAGAGAGGGGAGAGAGAACAGATGGAAAGTGACAAAATGCGTCAATTGCTCACATCATCACACACCAGCAGTCAGAAGTAGTAGTCAGTCAGCAAGTTATCAAACTGCCATCTTTGGATTCAGCTTCCACTGGCAGATTTCACATGTACTTGCTGCAGACAAGTCCATCCTTTAAAAAACAAAACAAAAACTCTGATAGAACATTGCAGGATGGATACTACGGGTAAAATCTTTAAAAATAGTCTTTAAAGTCTTCTGAATTCTTCCAAGGTCTATGTCAGGAGCAGCAATTTATGACATATTTTATCTTGTTAGGGAGGCTAGGCGTGGTGGCTCATGCCTAAAATCTCAGCACCTTGAGAGGCCTAGGTGGGAAGATCGCTTGAGCTCAAAAGTTCAAAACCAGCCTAAACAACATAGTGAGACCTCATCTCTACCAAAAAAAAAAAAAATAGCCAGGTGTGGTGGCACACCTGTAGTCCCAGCTACTCTACTCAGAAGGCTCAGGTAGAAGAATCATCTAAGTACAGGAGATTGAGGTTACAGTAAGCCATGATCATACCACTGCACTCCAGCCTGGGAAGCAAAGTGAGACACTAATCTAAAAATAAAAAACAATATGTTGTTAGGGTCAGCGCAGAAGGTAAGTAAGAAATAAACACATACTGAGTAGCTGGCATATAAATACCCTCCTTTAAAGCTCACTCCCACCCCATAAGATAGGTAATTAGTAACACCAATTTATAGATCTTGAGTTCAAAATGATGATGCAACTTACCTACTACCATACTAGAAATGATGAGGACAGGTCTATCAGACTCCAAAACCTGTGCTCTTTCCAATATCCCATGCCCTACACCACACTCCACCTGATGACTTGTTCATTTCTCTCCCAACTCTTTATTTTATCTACAAGAACTGGAGCTAAGAATATGGAGCAGGTCTCTCTTGCTCAAAACATATTTGAGGAAGGACACAGGAAAGAAGGAAGAAAGTTGGTCCAGGCAGACCTCTGGTCCTCCTTGGCTTGGCACTCTTGAGCCTCTGAAGACTAATTAAGGACCTCATACCTGGATAAGTAGTATGATAATTGTCATTGGAATGGTTTGCTTCTGTTTTCTTCTTTCAATCTTTTGGAGTCTGTGAAGAATTTATGCATTTTAGAACTCTCCAACCAGACAAAATCTAAATAAACAGGATAATGAGCTGTTTATTGAAAGTCACAATAATATTTATTAACATTTTTTGACATGTGCTTACTCTGCCTGGCACTCGTCTAATCATTTCATATAAATTAACTCAGAGAATCTCCATAGTAATGCAATGAGGTAGCTACTATTATCATCCTCACGTTACTGATAAACACCAAGGCACAAAGAGGTGAAATCATGTGGCCAGGATCGCCCATTTGGTTTGAATGGTACAAACCAAAGCAGCTGACTTGGTCGCTCATGCTAAAACTCACCATGTTAGTACACAGTAGTTAAGCACATCCCTGTACTATGTTTATCCTAAGCTTCAAGCACATCTGTATGAGAGGGCTTTGACTGAAGAGACAAAGAGAAGAAAAGTGGCATTGCCCAAATCCTGTCCAAATATGACAAGCCAGTGTCAGAATAAGGTTGGGGCTTAATATATGGCTGCCTATCAAACCATCTTCCAGCTCAGCCCTCAAAGACTCATGTGAACCCTGTCAATGGAAGATAAAATAACAGAGCCATTACATATTAAATGGAAGACCCATTCACTACAGGAGGCAGCCCCTTGAGACAGACGTCATCCTCTGCCTCATGGGCGATGGCCAACTGGACACAGACAGCAGATGGCAGGAGTACCCGCAGAACTGGAGGCAGAGCTGCTGCTGTCTGCATCCTCTGAGTCAGGAAAGCCAGTGCTAGAACAGCAGAAACAGCAGATGCCTTGGGTAACCAAGAGGAGACTAGACGTGCTCACCAGTCCTTTGAGAAGGGCTGGTGTTTCCAGAGAATGCATGAGGTAGAAACAGAGAAAATGTTATTTTTCCTTTATCATCAAGCCCCTAATTTTAGCCCAGGCTGGAATAATCCGGAAAGCATAGTGGTATTTACCCAGAAAAAAAATAATAAACAACAGATTGGTATATAACAAGAAGACACCCATGGGTTTGTACATGTATGTGTATAGACACATGTGTACTCACATTTCTGTCACTGATGAGTTCAACGAGTCTGAACATTTTCTTCTCCACTGAGTCATTTGAAGAAGTAGAGAAGAGACTCTTAACCCTTGTGGTGATTTATTCTGCTTACCTGAATGGAGTACTTCTTAGAAGAGTATTTCAGGAAAGACCCACTTGGAGCAAACCTCTGGGACTCATCAAACACCTGGTGCCTGTTTTTCAGACCTCACAGCAGCAACATCCCTGCCCCTTCCTACAGCCCTCTGCCTCGACGCTGTTCCTTTGGTCCTTAGAGCCGCCTGCTTCCTGTCCCCAATCTGCTTGTAAATCCATCTGGCTAGAGACTGGTTTGCCTACGTATTTCTCACCCATTCAAGTGCCCAGAAAATGGCAGTGAGTCAACAAACCTTGACTCCACATATGGAAGTTGAAAATTGAGAAGTAGACTCTCTCCAGGCCACCTCCTGACACCCTGCCTGTTTCACCCTTGGGAGCCACAATCTCCAATTCTGGAATGATCGTGGAGATGGAGTGAGCTAAAAACCAAGCCAAGATCAGGGATCAGTGTTGAAAGATACCACAGAGGTCTCTTGCTTCATTGTTCATTCAGCAAACATTAACTAAAAACTTATAGAATGTCAAACAATTCTTAGAGCTGGGTGGAAGGTCAAGCAATGGGAATAGCTTGTTTCCTCAGTTGTCAGTCTCTTCTTTCTGTACAGCTTTCAATCGCTAGAAATTTCATTCACTTGTTGAATCAAAATATTTGTCCCCATAACTTTTTGATTTGGATATTAGCTTAAACTGCATTGAATTAAACTATGAAGACTTAAATGTAAAAACAAAACCTAAATGGTATGGGGAAAATAAGATAAGTGAACATATAATCTTAAATCAAAAGAGATTGTTTTGGGTATATGACACCAAAAACAAATTAAATTAAATTTTGATGGGTCTGCCAACATAAAAATCTGAAATACACATTGACTAAATTAAAGGCAAGAAGTAAAGTGGAAAAAAGATATTTGCAACCTAGACGGCAGACAAAGGATGAGTGGTCTTAATATTAAAAACTTTTAAATTAAATAAGAATAAAACAATGCCCGCAGAAAAATGGACAAGAGACAGAAATAGTCAATTCATAAGAGAGGTTAAAATGTCAAATATGAAAGAAAAATGTGTAACCTAATGATCCAAAATATACAAATTAAAACAAGATGTCGCATTTCACATATAAATCTGCTAAGATATTTTAAAATCATAATGCCCAGTACTGTAAAAACAGGGGTCTCTCACACAATGGGGTGTAGCTTAGGGAACAATTTTGCCAAAATGAGTAACCAAACAAACAAAAATCTTTCAAAATGTTTATAGCCCTTTGAATCCTATAACTTCTACTTCTAAAACTTCTAGGACTTTATATTAAGAAAACACTGAAGGATGTGCACAAACATTTATTTCCAAAGCTATTCACTTCAAGATTCACTATATTAGAGAAAAAGTGAGGAAAAAAATAATGTATAAAATAGAATATTATAAATAAATTATGGTAAATCTCTAAGTTAGAATATTTTACAACACTTAAAAATTGTTTTGCAAGTGTAAACTAGTACAACCTCTATGGAAAGCAGTGTGGTGATTCCTAAAAGCTCTAAATATCAACCTCCCATATGACACCCAATCCCCCTACTGGGAATATACCCTCAAGAACTCAAATCACTCTATAAAAAAGATACCTGCACACGTATGTTTATCGCAGCATTGTTCACAATAGCAAGAACCTGGAAGCAACCATGCTGTCCATCAAAAGAGGACTGGATTTTTAAAATGTGGTACATGTACATGATGGAATACTACGCAGCCATAAAAAAGAACAAAATCATGAATCTCGCAGCAACCTGGATGGAACTAGAGTCTATAATACTCAGTGACCTCTCACAGAAACAAAGATCTGAGTATCACATGTTCTCACTCATATAGTGGACCTTGATCCTCCAACGTATTACCATAAAAAAATGACTGACAGTGGTGGGAAACTATGGGGGTGGAGGGTAAGGGAGATGGGATTAATGGTAGTAAATATCTGTCTGGGGACGGGGAGACACTTCTTATCAACAAGGGTGGCTGAACGAAGCATATTTGTATACCTAACCCTTAACTGTACCCCACAATATCAAAATAAAATATATTGATTATTAAAAAAAAATTGTGTTGCAGAAAAGTATTTAATGACTTTGAAAGTTATTTATAATACTTAGTTACATAAAAAGCCAAGTTGCAAAACATTTTCTTTAAAAAATAGGACCACATTATATTTATCATGAATATCTGCCTAGAGAAACAAAACAGGTTGTAACCCAATGAATTAACATATAATTGTCAGATTGTCAGAGATGAGATTAAGTAATCTCCAGACACACAACTAACACGCGCTCTCTCTTATATTTGCAATTTTCAATTTATTTTTGTAAGGAATATGAATTTTTTTCTTACGACAGCATTTTGTATCATGAGCTAAGATTACATTCAGTGTTTTAAGTAGCTTTAGCACACAATTAGTTCATGTTAAGTCTTTCATTAAAAAATCAAGCTCAGAGACTTTTTTGTCCTAGTTTGTATAGTTGGACTAATAGATGACTTAAATGCCATCTTTTACATTTATCCCTGAAAAATGACATCATTTTGACTGAGTTTCAGCCTGCTGGGTCCTTTGACTCCTGTTTCTGTCATCAGACGCCTTAGCTTCCCAGCCCTGCACCTTTGGGAAATTTAATAAGTACACCTTCTCTCCCTCTGCCACCCACGGATACAGAATTGAGGAGGGACCACTGTGGGATCACTCCCCTGTTTTAGTTCTGCATGGGCAGTGTGCCTGGAAGGATGAGAAGCTGAGCAGTTCACCATATCCATCCGCAGGAACAAAGGGAGCAGAATGGTGGAGGAAAGGAAATGGTAGCAAAACAGAGAGATTATGTGGAGGAGACACAGAAAAACATTCTGCGTCCAATCTGATTACACAGCCAAAGAAACACAAACTCTGGGGCCAGCTCTCTGGCTGCCTGCCGCATCTGCAGGCCTGGGCACCATGGCCAACACACTGCATCAGTCACTTAAATGACAACAATATCTGACAGACAGAGCACCACGCCATGGCCCAGTGTGTTTCTAATATGGTTAGAGTTGGAGAAATTATTCATCAGAGAATAGACTAAAGCAGTTAGTGTCCCCTGGATGCATTAGGGGCAGGTTCTGTCAGCCTCAGTGGGTCACCTCTGTGTGTTTATCCTGAAAACCCCTGAGCTAGCTCCGTGCTGGTTCCTCCTCTCTCGTCTCTGGAACCGCAGCAGGTCTTCTGACTTACAGCCATACCACCTCTTCACAGCCCCTCTCTTGTCTCTTTGTCACCTTCCTGAACTCTTCTAGGCCACCTGCCTCCCTCCTCCCTCAGAGCCACAATCTTCAGCCAAGATGCAAAGTACTCCCACCTGCAGTCCCTGCCCTCACTCCCACCCCCAACTGTTCCCTGCCCCCCAGCCTCTCCCCTATCCTTCCCGTTCTTCAGGGTCTGGCGACAACTCCCCTCTCCTGAATCCTGCTCAGCTCTCATTAGCCAGAATGTTATGGTCTCTCTCTGGTTCTCATAGGACATTTTCTCTTACTTCTCTCTAGCATTTTCCAGGTGGTGGGGGGTGAGGTGAGGGTGTGGAGAGTCATTGAGAAAGAGGTTGTCAGCGCCTACTGGGAGGAGAAACCACCACCTCTAGTTCTTTTATGCTTTGCAAGTAGCATATAGTTAAGTGCAAGGGCTTGGTGTGCATTGGCTTGAATTTCCTATGTGCTGATTTGAGGAAGGGGTAGGGGAGGGGTTTTACCATCATTTCCAACAACCATTATTACACAAACACCTACCTATCAATATTCTGAAGTCCGAGGTTAGGAAAAGATTCTTACTTGGCAAAAGGCTCACTATAATTATAACTACTATTATTCTTGTAAGGCACCTTCATTTGCTATGCAGCTGCTGTGAGCCAGGGCTTATTCTATGTGCTCTACATATATATTGTTTCTAATCTTCACAATAAATAATACTACAAAGTAGGTCCTAACTCCAAATTAGAAATGGGAAAATTCAAACATGGAAAAGTTCAGTGGTGTGCCAGAAGTCTAATTACTCCAAATTTGTGAAGTCAGGATTGAAACCTCAGATCTAACTCCATATCCATATTCTGTGCACTAGGCAGTGTTTCCTGTAAACTTTAAGACTCTCTGAAGATAGTTGAATGACGGAGTTGTACTTCGATCTTTTTGTTCCGGGAAAAACAGCATCGTGGTTAAGAATAGAGTTCTGCAGCAAGGCTGACTGGATTGAAGTCCTGGCTCTGCCACTGACTGGCTTGAGCCTTTGTTGAAGACATTCACCTTCTTCACGGCTGTTTCGCAATTCTGTGAAATGGTAGCGTAATGCAATGAAATCCCAGCTTCTCCAGTCCTATGTGCCCAGTATGTCATGGCCATGAGTTCATCAAACCCTCAAAACAGCCCCAAAGAGAAAGGTATAATCAGTTTGGCAGGGAAGTTCCTGGGGTAAAGGACTGGAAAGTATTTTAGAACCGCTTCAACTTAGAAGATCCTCCAGAAATTTAAATCAGGAAGTATCTTATAGGTCACTTAGAAGTTATTTTATGGCTTTTAGAATTTTTATGGCAAGCACATTTTCAGAGACACAAGTTTATCAATTGTCCTGGCATCCATTGCCAGATTAGAAAAGTTGATCGGGGCTAGGCACCATGGCTCATGCCTATAATCCCAATGTTTTGGAAGGCCGAAGTGGGAAGATTGCTTGAACCCAGGAGTTCAACACTAAGCTGGGCAACATAATGAGGCCTCATCTCTATAAACAAAAGAAGTATTTTAAAAATTAGCCAGACATCTTAAAGTAGCAGTTACTTGGGAGGCTGAGGCATAAGGATTGCCTGAGCCCAGAAGGTCAAGGCTACAGTGTACAGTGATCATGATACTGCACTCCAGCCTGGGTGACAGAGTGAGTGAGATAAGAGAGAGAGAGAGAGAGAGAAAGGGAAAGGGAAAGAGAAAGGAAAGGAAAGGAAAGGAAAGAAAAGGAATGAGAAGAGAAGAGAAGAAAAGAAAAGAAAGATGGGTTGATCGGTAGACACAGTGCTGAAAAGAGCCCTGAGTTCTCGGTAGCAGATTTAAAATCCTTCCTTTAACAAGTCCTCACCACCAATAGAATGCCTAAGCCTGCTCTATGTGAATCTTACCAAGCTAAGTCTCCAGCCACTTCCCAGAATAATCTTCCATTTCTGCATATTGCAAGCTCCTACTTATCCTTCAATACCCCACGTTAATGTTTCTTGCTCAGTAGAGCCTTCACTGATCTCTGTGGGGAGAGGGTTTGTAACTACATTCTTGTTGCCACAGTACTCTTATACACCTCTCTACCACTGCACTTCTTACATTCCACACTAGTTAAAGGTTTATATATCTGCCTCCACTGTTAGTCATGGATAGTGAGCTGGTCAAGGGCCAGGGCCATGTTCTGGTTAACCTTTAACTTTACACCTCTAGTACTCAGAACATATCAAATACAAGAAAATATTTTTGAGTGCACATATAAATGGATTAATAAATTTCAATGTTAGTTAAAAAAAAATCACTCCAGCTAAACCAGAACTTTGTTTGAGTTTAATAAATAGTAGTCCCTTCATCAGTGACATCGTCGCTATTGTCATCATCAAGATCATTAAGATGCCAGCAATACAGCCTGTGTAACTGAGAACACATAAACAGGAAAAGCATAGTTTATTTCCCAAGACAAGATTTTCAAATACATAGGTTCCATTTCTAACTGAGTAGAGGATCACATTGCATTGCTCTCCTAAATAGTCAATGGTATTCAAGAGGCTTTCTTGGAGGTCTGAGATATAAACCCCTTCCTCACAAGAGCAATCTGTTCACTATGAAATGGCAAAAGCACATGGATTTTTCAGAGAACATGGAGCTTCATTCACAGAGAAGGCCTGTGGCGGGGGCGGGGATCCTGTTAGATATTTGCAGCACGATGAGCATTTATGGAGTGAGGCAGTCTCCCATGGTGCCAACTGAAAGTCAACTGTCCACACGCCTCTGAGTCAACTACCTCAGTTATGAAGGAACAGATAGTGCTGCAAGGAAGGAAATCTTTCAGTCAGATGACCCGGGTTTAAGTCCTGGCTCTGACGCTAACCAGCTGGGTGATTTGGAGCAAGTCATTTGCCTCTCTGGGCAACAATGTCCTCATCTGTAAAATATTGGTGATTACCCCTACTTTATTGTGGAGATTCTACAAAATCAGTACATAAAAAAGTGTAGTAGTCTCCCCTTCTTTGGTTTTACTTTCTGTGGTTTCAGTTACCTAAGATCAACCACAGTCCAAATACAGGTTGAACAGAGTACTCTAAGATATTTTGAGAGATCATCTTCATATAGCTTTTATTATACTAGGTCTATTATCATAATTGTTTCATTTCATTATTAGTTATTGTCACTAATCTCTTACTATGTCTAATTTCTAAACTAACTTTATCAAGTATATATGTCTGTTAAGGAAAAAACGTAGTGTATATAGGGTTCAGTATTATCCGTGGTTTCAGGCATCCACTGAAGGTCTTGGAACATATGTCCCATGGATAAGTGGGGATGACTGTATGTCACACAGGTCTGCCATAGTGGCCAGTGGACATCTGTAGGTTATGAACTTGGTTCAGTGGCTTTGCGAGACTTCTCTCCTCACCCTCAGCCTTGAGACCCAAAACTTTATCTCTATCCATTCCACCAACATCCAAAACAAGAGAATGAAGGAAGAGCAGAACCGAAGGATTAACTCTGTGGCAGAAAAAGTGCCTTGTTCAATTGTACTAGAGGCAGCGCCAAGGGAAACCATCTCACACATACTCGAGATGCTGATCATGATGCTGGGGACAAATTAAGAGAAAAATGCAATTTATTTTACTTTATAAAATTTGGCAAACTACTTTCCTTTATGCTAACCACTTACCATTTGTGCCCAGTGTTATACCCATGCACATTAAATATCTGTTGGCTTCACTGGACTGTATGTCACCATGCGTGCTTACTCTTTACAATGCATTGCTTGTTTGTTGAAGTCAGACCGTTATTTTTTAAAATTAAAAGGTGTGTTAACGCTTGTTCTTGCTGATATTTGTGACTAAGGAACGAGCAACTTTAAAATATATAGATACATCATTAAGAGGACTATTAATCAAAAAAAAAAAGGAAAATAACCAATGTTGGCCAAAGTATGGAGAAGTTGGGAACCTTGTTTTGCTGGTAGAAATGTAACATAGTGTAGCCATGACGGAAAACAGTATCCTAGTATCTCAAAAAGTTAGACATAGAAATAGCATGTAATCTAGCAATTCCACTTCTGGATATTAAAAGTGGGGACTGAAACAGATACTTGTGCACTAATGTTCATAGTAGCATTATTCGTGAGAGCCAAATTGTGGAAACAACCAGACTATCTACCAAAAGATAAATGGATAAACAAAACGTGGTATATACATAAAATGGAATATCATTCAGTCTTTAAAAGGAAGAAAATTCTAATATATATTACAACATGTATGAATCTCACAGATATTATGCTAAGTGAAATAAGTCAGACAGAAAAGGACAAATATGATATAATTCTACTTATATGAGGCACCTAGAATAATCAAACACATAGAGACACAAAGGAGAATAGTGATGACAAAGGACTGTGGAGAGGAGGTTTGGGGGAGTTATTGTTTAATGAGTACAAAGTTACTGTTGGGGATGATTTTTTTAAAAATTCTGGAGAATAGTGATGGCTGCACAACGTTATTTAATACAGTACCACTGAATTTTTTTACCTAACTAAAAGCCATTGAAATTGCAATTGTGTATAGTTTACCAGAATTTTTTTTAAACTTTTTAAAAATATAGAATACAGTTCAGTGATGATATGGTGATCAGGATGGTTCTCAGCTTCCCCTTAATTGTTTCAATATAATAGCTGGCAAGCCAATGGTGGGGGAAACTTCCCAAGCTGGCCAACTTCAGTTCCTTTCTGGAGACCTGCATTTGGAAGGATTCTGAAGGGACACAGTTTTCAATTTCTCCTCTGGAGTGTACAAAACCCAGCCAACAGGGTTGGCAAAATGTGGAACTAGGCCGTTCTTCTCCTAAGCCTGGAGCTCCCTGGCAGGCCCTTGACCGAAAACAACTATAGCCTCTCTAGTTCTGTCATGAGCTTCCATATCCGGTCACCAAAATGATCTGCTGGGGCTCTTTAGGATGGCATCAGGTAATCAGAACTAAGTCAACAAACTGGTTTATAAACTTAATAGATTAACTGGCTGACTCTCCCAGAAAATATATTTGCATTTTCAGTGGGTTTTCTGGAGACAATAGCTTAAATCAAAGGAGTAGACACAAATCCATTCTTTCAACAAATATATGTTGCTTGTGGGACACACAGCTACAGAATACTTTTCCTTTCAGGGATACGCAGGTCACATGTTGCAGGTAGCTGCAGTTAAGATCTGAATTAATCTGTCCTTGTGGAAGGAACAGAATGGTCACAGAGAACCAAAGACACCTCTCTGAACATTGGTCACTTGCTTATAAGGGAGACACTTGGGTTCTCTGAGTGTTAGTCCCCTTGCTTGTAAAGGAGACTCAGATTGCCTTCTCTCTCTCTTTTAAATTGTAAGTTACAATTGAAATTCACCACCTTAGTTCCAGTCACACAAGTCTCTCAGGTTACTCACCTGAACCACATTCCAAACAGAAGCATAGATGGATAAATAACACTGCCTTCCCACCCAGTTAATCCCACAGGTTGCCTGGACCAGGGCGAGGCATCTACAGCTTTCCCCCTTGATGTTTTGTGATTATTGGGGTGCCCCCAACATTCCTAGCTAAGTTTCCTTAACTCAAAACTTGACCTTTGAAACAAACTGAAATTTATTCCCAAATGAGCTGTGGCAGGACCCAAGGGGAACCCTGCTTTTGCTGACTGAAGGCAGGTAAGATGAATATCCCAAATGACTCTTGGTCCAACTAGATGAGGGGTTCACTGCTTAGGATCCTTGAAGGAGGCAGAAAAGAACAGAGGTGTGAGAAGGAGAAGCCATAGCAACTGTCCCTCTTCTCCCCAGTCCTCTCAGGTAGCTCAGGCCACGACAGCCCCCAACAAGCAAGTCAGCACAAAGTGGTCAAAGTTATCTGGTGGAAGCATGCAAGAAAGGATTGAAGGAGAACCTTGGGATCAGGGCAGGACCCCCATTGCCCCGCTGGCTGACAGAACAATCCCACCCAACAGTGTGAGAGCAGCTGCCTGCTCTTAAGCACTCTGCTGTGGGTCAAGCATATGCTGTATGCTTTATGGGCACCATCTCATTTAATTTTCAAGGGAAGCAGAAACTATGATCTTCTCTTTATAAAAGACTGAACGGAGACTTGTACAAGGAGGTAGGCTGACCATGCAAGGAAATAAAGTTACAGCATCTCGAGCTCCAAATAGGAAGCTGAAAATTTTTTTCAGAGGCTCAATTCATGGAAGGACTTTAGCCCTCTAGTCCCTGAAGTGTTCCTCAATTTCCCAATTAAAAGTGGTTGCTTTTTTGCAACTTCTGAACAAGAAGAGCACTTTCCCCTGCCTCAGACCTTCTTAGTACAGATATGAACACCTTGGTACCTCTAGTCTGGGAATGCCTTGGGAGTGCTTTGTTCATTGTGGGTCCCAACAGAGCTGAACCCGGTGCTGGAGTACTGCCATATGGAATAACATAGGAGGAAGCCACAAGAACACAGGCTGTCTTGCAGAATGTTCCTTCGCAGGGATGTTGATGTTAAGAAGACCAGATGTCCTGTCCCCATCCTCCAGACCAGAGGGACAGCAAGGCTGGCACTTGCCTACTGTCTGTAACTAACACCAAAACTGGACCTTGCATTATATAAACCTGAGTTTATATTTTCTGAGTTTTATGGAATCATTGCCTTGAAAATATCCAACAGCTGTGCATTCCACAGTCAATTGTACACTAATCATGCGTCATAGGGGAAAGTGTCACTGTCGCTTCCAAATCTGCTAATGCGCAGACAGGCACCCAGCTTCTGATCTGCTAGGGAATGGAGACAGGTCTCCAAATTCCAGCTGGCCCTTTCTGCTTGCTGTGAAGCCTCAGACATCTGGCCAGGAAGATTGGCAAATGTGTGGTTCCCTTGGCTGTGGCATGCATGATTACATAAGGGTTTGAGCACCATTTGGCAAAGTCTCACTTGCTCTCTCCAGCCCTGTGATGGTCTGAGGGACCTACTCAACTGGCCCCTTTTCTCTTCTTCTTCTTTCAGTCTCTGATCTCTGCTCCACTTCTCTCTGTCCTTGTTTCTCTCATATTCCCTCTCCCCCCCCGCCCGTGTGTGTGTGTGCACACATGTACATGCAAGTGTGCAGGGCAGTGTATGTTGAAAAGAATTAAACTGAAAATATTCATCTTTTTTCTTTTATTTTTTTTTTTGAGTCGAAGTCTCACTCGGTCACCCAGACTGGAGTGCAGTGGCCGCTCCTGGCCACCGCAGCCTCGACCTGCTGGGCTCCGGCGATCCTTCCGTCTCAGTCTTCCAAGTAGCCGGAATTACAGGCATGTGCTACCACGCCGACTGATTCTTTTATTTATTGTAGAGATGAGGTCTCGCTGCCCAAGCGGGTCTCGAACCCGCGGGCTCAGGCAATCCGCTCACCTCAGTCTCCCAAAGGCGCGGGATTACAGGCTAAGCCACCGAGCCCGGCTAATATTCATCTTTTAAAAACCATCAGTTCCTATTTGCTTAAGACCTATTATGTGCAAGGGTCTTTGCATCCACTGATTCTAAGCCTTATAGACAACTTGCCAGCCAAGCAATATTATCCCCATTTGCACATGAAGAAAGGGAAGCAAATGGAAATAAAGTGACTTTCCCTAGCCATATAGCTGTGAAATGGCAGAGCCAGGATTCAAACCCCGATCTGGTTGATTATCTCGACACTTTCTTTTCTGTCCCACAATCCTATAGGGTTCCTTTATTGGACCAGGCTAAGGCCTGGGTCAGCATCCTTAAGCCCGGAAATGAAAAATGATTCACCAGACAGGCAGGCCAACTCAGGGTGGAGGAGGGGTGTGGGGATGGGAGGGGGACGAAGGAGGGCTGGCAGAGCAGGAGAGACCTACGAGGAGGTTAGGCAGAAGGAAACTGTTTGTTGTGAAACGTTTAATTATTGCACTTGGGGGTAATTTATTATCAGGGAAATTAAGTGATTCCATTAGCCTCCTGTCGCTTTCCAAAATAAATCTGTCAGAATAGCGTGGGGGGGGGCGGAGATGAGAGTGTCTCTGTTCTAATTTGTTTTTCTGCAGATTGCCAACTGGAGGTGAGGCTTCATTTATCCATGGGAAGGGAGCTGGCGACCGTCCTGGGTGAGCCTTTGCTACTCTCAGCCCCTCTGCAGCCAGATTTCCATATCAGAACAAAAACGAAGCACAGCCTGGGAAAATGGGGCAAGTGGCCAGTCAGCACAGAAAGAGACTAGAGGCCTGAGAACAGAAGACAGCTCTGCTGTCAACTGGTTCTGGCGCCTTGGGCAACTCACTCCCCAGCTAATAAATGAGATTCTCAAATGATAATGTCCTTTTGCCCCAATCTCCCACCAGCAGACTCAGGTTTCCAATCACCATGTGTCTTGAGGGCATATAATAAGAGCTCAACCAATGGCAGTGCTCTCCTTCCTTCCCACTACCAGGTTCTCTTGTTATCTCTGTCTGACACATGTGGCTATCAGAGAGCAAATTCTGGAGCCAGAAGAAGAATCCAGGTCTGAGTCCTCAGCCAGCACACTAAGTCATGGCCCTATGCTGTCATCGTCCTCCCAGGGTCCACCCTATGTACACCTCAACTGTCCACACCACAGCAACATGAAATCTGTCTCCCAAAACTGTGAGCAACTTAAGACAAGCACTATTGTTTTATTCTTTATATCCGAACCAACCCAGGGCATAAACAAATGCAAAACAAACCACTTTATTATTTTTTTTCTAGCTGAGTTCTTGGTACTCGGTAGATACCCAATATATATTTGTGGAATTCATGACATTCTGTAATATGAGACTTCTCAACTAGCTGAATGGATAACCAGATCCTAACCAGGGAGAAGGGACTGTGCTTTTTCATGGAAAGTCTAAATATCTAGAAAGAAAAGAGCTAAGAACATTCTAGTAATTCCAGTGAGGAGAGTCAAATTACGCTCCTCTGCTCAAGAGCTCCGATTTCCTCAGCAACTCTGCTGTGGCTCTGCAGAGATGAGTGACACCAACCGATAAGGGTACCGGAGGCCATGGACCACTGAAATCTCCCTCCCACAGATACCCAGCCCAGGCCATGTCTGCAGGGAACTGTAATCTTTCTATTGGCAAGCTTCCTGGTCGTTTCCTCATCTATAACATGACAGTAGAGTAGCATCACTTAGCCTCTATACACGGAAGCAGGAGCTACAGGGTATCAGGGTCTGTGTTCAGGCCACTGGCAGAGCCAGGCACCATGTGAGATCTTTTGGAGGATTGAGCACCCACGAGGGAGTCAGGGCACAATGCCAAGGGGACCCAATTCTGCCATCTCAGCCACCAAGTCATGTGGCTGCCATGATCAAGATATTATCCCAGCTTCCCAGTCACTTCAGGTACACAGGGAGTGAGACTTCTCCACCGTGGACACTGTGTCTAACTTCATCCCTAGCCCATGCCTGGTGTTTGTTCAACAAACCCACAGCTAGAAAGAATACACACCCTAGACACATGGTCTGGGTAGTTTCTAAGTTAATAAATAGTCAATTATTCAAACTGGCTGGAGATATATCTACCGGGGGAGCCAGTGAACACAGGCTGGGAAGGAGATCAGTGCCTAACCCAACTCTTGCACATCCTAGTCTCCAGTCTCCTGGAAAGGGATGGGGGAGTGTGAGGGAGCAATCCCTAATTCTTGAACAATGGCTGTCTGGGTTCCCTGTCCATGATCATCAAAGATGACTTCCTACTCCTACATCCAGCTTGGGTCATCAGGTGCTCTGTTCATTGAAGCCATTCAGACCCAAACAGATAAAGGCTCCATCTCATCATACAGTCCATGATCATGCCATAATCATAGTGGTTGAAAGGTGCATGGTGAATCATATATGTATTAGCTTATACAGCATCTGCCAGAAGAGACACACGTCACTTCCACTTGCCTTCAGAGGCCAAAACAATTCCCAAGAAAATGCCTCTTTTCAAAGGACCCAGGGAAGTGTAATCCTTTGCCCAGAAGATGGAGAGCCAGCAGTATTTGAAACATAATGATTACCAACCTCCTTTCCAGAAAGAAGAACGCAAATATAGAAGATTGCCTATAACTCCAGGAGATCCATAGAACGCCCCCCCCCATAAGCCCAGTTCACCCTTAATACTTTCTGAGTATCACCACAGGAGATTTGAGGTGAAATGGCACTCATTAATCAATTTAACAAATGCTGATTGATTGTCCACTATATCTGGCACATGCTGGGTGGGCAACAAGATAGACCAGGCCCATGGTCTCATAGTACATATATTCTAGAGAGGATAAACTGTTGGTAAACCAGAAAATCACAGCAGATAGCAAGTACTCTCAAGGTAATAGTGTGATGAAACAGAGAGTAACTGGGAGGTAGGGAGGAACAGACTTCAGATGGAGAGGTCAGGAAAGACCACTATGAGGGGTGAAACTAAAGGATGAGGAGCCATATATGCGCTGAGCTAGAGGAAAACTATTCTAGGCAGAGGGAATAGCAAGTACAAAAGTCCTTCGGCAGGAAGAGATCACTGTAATAGATGACTAGGCAGAAGGCTTGTGTGGCTGGGGCTTGTTGAGTGAAATGGTCAGCAATAGGAGATGCAGTAGGAGGGAGACTCACAGAGGTCAGCGGGACCCTGACTTTGCAGGCCACGTGTATGCATTCATGCTGCCGGACCCAGATTTGGGGGTGCCTTCTGCCATTACAAGGGAAGTCAGAGATAATCCTGAAGGACATGGGCAGGAGTCAGCTTAATTCTCAGGACAATGCAGCCTGAAGCTGAAGACAAGGCCAAGGCATTGGGGGCAAATGACACCGATGCTAGACCCAGCAGCCGAATGAACAAGACCCTTCCTAAATATACCCCTTCCCAATCTTTTCTGTCCTCCCACAAGATCAAACTTGAGAGCTCCCTCTAAACTCAGCACATCCCTCTCTGCTCTGTGCAAAGATGCTTTTCTCTCCTCCCCTAGGCTACACCAGACTGGCCTCCTTGTCTCCAGAATCAGTTTCTTGCTTTCTTCCCTCCAAGCTGCTATGATATACTCCCTCCTTAAAATCCTGTTCCATGTCCTCTCTAACCTGAACATGAACTGTAGAAAACAGCACAAATCTTACTTCCTTTCTGACCCCCTAAAGACCTTCACCTATAGCTGGCCTCTTCTTGAAGTGTTTACTTTTCTCCAGCAGCATGGATTTGGCCTAGTGGCATGGGTTACTATTTCTGGGTGAAATTCACCCAGAATTCTCATCTCTCCAAGGAAACTACAACTCCTTGGAGGGCAGAAATGATGTAGCTGAGTAAGCGCCCTCTTCACACACCCACCAGAGTGCAGGCACAGAGTTGGTACTCAGGAAACAGTTTAACTTGTGAAGACAGAAGCAGCAGACTGGGAAATGTGCAGGCTTTGCCATCCATGTCCAGGTCCCACATCTGTCCAGGTAGCTTGCTCATCTCTGCATTCCTAGTCCCCTAACACAGAGTCGGGAGCTGACCGGGGCTCAAGGAATGCTTGTAGAATAAACCACCAGGCCTATCTTGGCTTGGTGATTTGGGATGGATGACTTGACATTTCTGAGCCTCAGTTTCCTCTTCTCTAAACTAGGGATGGCATGAGTTCCTTCCACATAAGGTTGTTGTGAGGACCAAATGAAACATCAATGGGTTTTGTGAACCGTGGCGGCCTCACATGATTTGAGCGGTTGAATGAATTGCTGGTCAATAAGCCCTGTCATTCCCCAGTGGACACCACACCCTGTGGAGAAGGATGTGAACCAGAGAGCTGGCTGAAGCACATCCTGCTTCCCACCAAAACACACTAGACCAAGAGCAAAGAATAACAGTAGGGTCGTGTTTCAGGGAAGGGTGTCTGAGCTTTGAAGGATAAGTGTCCTCCCACCCATCATATTTGACATGAACCCTGCTTGCCCTCTAATTCTTTCCCCTGGCCTTGTGGGAAGAAGAGAGGGAGAGTTTGGGCAGCCAAGTGGGATAGGAGGCTTGGGCAGACAAGTTTCATATTGTGTTCTTGATCCCCAACCTTCTTCCATCTTCCTTGAGTTTCAGGGGGCTTATTAGAGTTGAGTTGCCCTCCGGAGGCCTGCTCTAGCTTCCCACACATTCCATCCATCAGCGGAGAGCCCTGGGCCCTGAGGAGCATAGGGAAAGGTGAGTATGACCAATCATATGCTCAGCACAAAAGGTTTAGATGATTCTAAGCAGTTAACGATACAGAGTTGGGGGGTCAACACCACCATCAGCCTTTGTACCCAGATAACAGTTCAAGGTACACAGGGCTAAGCAGAATTCTGCTTCTACCATGTACTGGCTGTGTGATCTTGAACAAGTCCCTTAATCCTTCAAAGCTTCAGTTTGCTTCCAGCACATACTTCTACTCCAGATAATGCTTATAGAGCACTTAACATAGTATTGGCAATATATTTTAGCTATTTTATTGTTATATCACCAAGGCACAGGTGTGGGATTTGATAGCTAACCCTGCAAAGTACTGAGAACTCTGACCCTAGTGTTCTCTCACAAACCCCCAAAAAGAAAAATAACCATAATCCTAGAGCAACTGACACTAAGACACTTGGGGATCTCCTCCATCGCTCATGCCTGCTCCCCACACTCTCAGAGCAGCCACAGGATAAATATGTCTCCATTCAGAACAAACAGGAAAATGTCTATCCTGACAAGTTCCTTGACCCTAATGTTTCCATAATGGCCACACTTAGACACTCCTCTTTTAATTAGAAAGCAAGGGAGATGGTAGAGGCAGAGATCGCGATCTAAAATTTCTATTTCAAAGCCAGGCCCAGGCACACATGCAGCAGACACCATGAAAGTCTCACCTTGTCAGCTGGTGATCCAAAGAATGAGTCTGCCCTCCCCATCCTCAGAACAGACAAGTGTTGTTGTGCTGGTCACCTGTCGGCCTCTGTCATCAGAATCTGAATCTCTCAGAGGCAAGTCCCTATAAGTATATGCATCTTTAGAGACCCAACACCTGACAAACAGTACACACTCAATAGCACTTCATAAATTTCATTGTGTTGAGAGAACCCTGCTTCTCTCCCCACAGGTGCAAAGAGCAGTAAGCCCTACCTAGGAGAACCGATCGCTCGCTCTATACAGGGACTTCAGTCTTGGGCTACTGGTTACCTGCTCCCATCTGCTCCTCTAGCTGGACTTAAAAACTTCTAAAGAGTAGAGACAGTCTGTCTTCATGAGCAGAGGGGTAGGGACATTAGTATGAGGTACTGGTTGCTCTTCACTCCTCTCTCCACCTTTCTGCTCTGCTTTGTGTCCAGGGAGGCCAAACTCCATGAACTGCATCAACAGGGTTTCCTTGGTGTCTGGTCTCCAAATAGTTTCAATCAATGGGAGGCACAAAGCGGAGGTCAGAAGGTGCGGGGAGAAAGAGGTCAGAGTATTTATTTCACCAGCACCCTCCCTGATGAGAAATGGCTTGTTTTGGCTGCCTCCGTCTCTCCAAGCTATATCGCCTGTTGGGTGGCCCTCTCCTTTGTTACAGCTCTCTCCAGGTTCCACAATTTCTCCCTCCCCTGATATAGCTGTAGCAATGGCTTTTTTACTGTTACTAATCCTGGGGTTCTTCACCATTCCTTGTTAATGTCTTTTAACTGTGTACTTCTTTGTAAATTGTTCCCCCGTTGAATTTTTCTCATTACCAACCCAACTAGCATGTGTTTCCCACCAGAATCTTAACAGATCTGGAAATCTGAAGAGCTGGGTTCTAGTCCTGGCACTGTGGCAGCTGACTGTGTTCCTTGCTCAAAGTTCCAGTTTTTTATCCTCTGTATAATGGGTGACTTGACGAAGTATCTCTAGGACCCCTTGAAGTGATGACATGGTTCTCTCATTATCTCTTAGGGTCCCAAGGACTCCCCTTTACACAGAGATGGTGCTGAAAACTACTTGACCAAAGGCTTCTAGAGTAGGGAAAAGAGAGGGTATCTGGGGTGTGCAGGGGCAAAAAGGAAGGTCTTTGGGATAGAGATTAAAGTTTATACTGGGTTGTATACTGGCAGAAATATGAACAATTTGTGACAGAGAAAACTGGTGTTCAGCAATCTGTTTTTGTGCTTTAACTGGCTGAAATGACAAAGAAGTTTAAGAAGAAGGATAAAGAAACAGGAGAGTAATGGCTAGGAGCATGGGATGAGATGAAACAGTTTTGAGGTCAAGTCTCAACGTGCCATTTCCTAACCATTAGCAAGCTCTTTCACTCCTCTCCTACCTGAAAAGTGGGTATTATATGTACACCTCCCTCAAGAGGCTGATGTGAGGATGAGTGAGAAATGTATGTATAGCATTTATCACAGTGCCTGCCATATAGTGAGTGCCACATAGTGGGAATAAATACTACCTATCACAAGAAAGTCTCCTGTAACCAATCAGCTAGTCCAGGCAAGGTGGCACTGTGTGAGAACTAGGAAAGCCAGAAAGACCACTCAACCCTATGGCCCAACATGGGAGACAGAAGATAGCAGATAGAAGAAGAAAGGGTTAGTAAACTAAAAAAATCCACAGAAAGTATTAATCTGAAGAACAGAAAGAAAGAGATCAAAGAAAAAATAACCAGAGCCTCAAAAACTAATAGGAAAACATCAAATGACTTTACATACCTATAATTTAAGTGCTAGGAGAAAAGAGAATGGAATTTATCCAGAAAAGTTTTTGCAGGAATTATAGGGGGAAAAAATCCAACTTTTATGAAAAATATTGACTTACAGAATGAAGAAGCTCAATGTTTTATCCTGTTTTTATTCAACCAGGGTAAATGAATTTAAAAAAAAACAACAGTACAACCTGACATGTAGTTAAGTTGCTAAAAGCCTCCCTTTCCTCATTCTATCTCAGCCCTTCTCCCTCCTAAACAAGCTGATTGGTAAACTGCTATGACCTAAAAGTTATCCTGGGCCAGGAGGCAGAGTCAAGTTTAAGCTTGGTCATCGGAGAGACAAGTGCCAGGAGAATCCAGAGCCATGGGACCAGCAGGCATGTGTGGAAGCATGTGAGGTATAACTGCATAGTCCATGGCTGAGCCACTGTTGACATCTTCAGAGCAGAGCTCAGTGGGAGTTGCATGATAAGGAACACCATCTATTTCTCCATAGAAAGAGGGTTGTCTCTTGGTAAGACACTTGGCGAGTCTGCACATCTGCATTCATACATCGCCTTTGACACTAGAGCCAAGTCTGCCCCAAAGTGTGAATTCTGACTTCAGAAATAAGATGTGTTCATCAGAGTTGTCCAAAGAAAAGAAACTAACAGGAGATATATCTATAGCTCTATCTATCTATCTATCTATCTATCTATACGTATATATATACACATATATACATATATGTGTATAAATACATTCACACACACGCATATATATATATATATATATACACACACACACAAAAATAGTTGTGTGTGTGTGTGTGTGTGTGTGTGTGTGTGTGTGTGTGTGTGTGTGTGTATACACAAATAGTTGGCTTACATGATTGTGGAGATGTGGTAGCCCAAAATCAGCAGTGAAGGTTGGCAGTCTGGAGACCCAGAGAACAGCTGCAGTTCCAGTCCAACTGCAGTCAACTGGTAGGATTTCTCCTTGTTCAAGAGAGGTTAGTTCTATTAAGACCTTTAATGAATTGATGAGGTCCACCCTCTACCCATTGTGGCAGGTAATCAGCTTTACTCAAAGTTCACAATTTGAAAATTAATTTCATCCAAAAGACATATTCATAGAAAATCCAGAATAATGTTTAGCCAAATATCTAGGCTCCATGAACCAGCCACACTAACACATAGAATTAACCATCACAGAGGAAGAGAATGGGATGTATCTACCCAGGCCCTCTCATGGCTTTAAAAGCAGGGCCCTCTACATTTATGATTTGGAATCCTCTGAAGCCTAGCACCAATAAAAGCACCCATGAAGCCAGGCTCGGTGGCTCAGCCTGTAATCCCGCGCCTTTGGGAGGTGAGTGGATTGCCTGAGCTCGCAGGTTCAAGACGCGCCTGGGCAACTTGGCGAGACCTCATCTCTACAATAAATCAAAAATTAGCCAGGCGTGGTAGCGCGTGCCTGTAGTTCCAGCTACTTGGAAGGCTGAGGTGGAAGGATCGCCGGAGCCCAGCAGGTCGAGGCTGCAGTGGCCGGGGAGCGGCCACTGCACTCCAGTCTGGGTGACAGAGTGAGACTCCAACTCAAAAAAAAAAAAAGCACCCATGACCCACACCCCTCCTGAGAGCTTACATCTAAAGTCTCTTACCAGGACTATTAGGAAATAGGGTCCTATTATACTCCCTTCCCAGAGCAGGGAATGAAGGAATCAAGGAAGCTTCCAGAGAAGGGAGTTCTACACTTCTATTCTCCTGCTGCTGTCCCAGGCTTCCAAATCATCAGAACTGAGTGTGAAGTCCAGACTCACTTAAGGCCAGAGAAGAGATCAGATTAGTCCAAGTAGCTTAGGCCTACTTAGTGGTTGATTTGGAATTACTGAACAGAAGAGGCTCAGGAGCAGTCAGAATTGAAAGTGGGGCAATTCAAAAGTTTTCCAGATATGGTACTTCACTCACCACTGGAAACATGTCAGCTGTCCATATCAAAGATGGAGAGGTTAATGGGAACAATTATACTGGGAATATAAAGTCACACCCCTTCTTGGCACTGCCATTGATTCCCAAGGACTGCAACTATAAAAGGAAGGCATGGAAGCCTTTCCACACAGTGTTAAAGAAGAATAGACAGACCCAAAAATTAATGGTGGAATTTCAGGAATAAGTAAGAAAATATTGAGAGAAAGGAAAGCTTCTTCTACTCTTTGACTCATACTACCTGTTCCATCCAGTATAAAAGCAGGCCTTGATTATTGACTTAGCTTGGGGATTAGACAGTGAAACAGTAAAAGTACCTAACTGGTTCTTGACTCTCTGTATCAATCAGGATTCTCCAGAGAAACAAAAGCAGTGTACGTGTGTGTGCGTGTGTGTGTGTGTGTGTGTGTGTGTGTGTGTGTGTGCCAGAGAGAGAGAGATTTTAAGGAATTCACTCTCATTATCATGGAGACTAGAAAGTCCAAAATCTGTAAGGTAGAGCCAGGGAAGAATTGTAGTTAAGTCCAAAGACAATTTTCTGGCAGAAATCCCTCTTCCTTGGTCTTTTTCTATTAAGGGAGAAGTCAATCTTTTTCCTTTTAAGGCTTTCAACTGATTGTATGAGGCCCACCCACATTATGGAGGATAATCTGGTTTACTTAGAGTCTACTGATTTCAATGTTAATCTTGTCTTTAAAATACCTCCATAGAAATATCTAGAATAATATTTTATCAAATGTTTGGGTATAGTGACCTAGCCAAGTCGACACATAAAATTAACCATCCTACCATCATTCTGACAAAATGTGCCTCCTGCAGGAAGAAACCATGCAGGAAAAAGATGAATCCAGGGATACCATCAACTAAAGGGGGCTGTGACTACTAAAATTGAATGTGCTCCCAGGCTGTATCAGTAGAAGTAATGGGACCCGTTTCCCTCCAGGGAGACCAGACCAGGGCTTGTTCAATTTCAGCATGCATGTGAATCACCTCGCATGCTGATTCAGTAGGTCTGGGCAAGGGCGGGAGAGGTAGCAGTTCCCACAAGGCCCCAGAGACTGCCTGTATTGCTGGTGTCTGAGCCACACTTTGAGTAGCAGGACAGAGGGGTTTGGGGCCTAGATTCCTAGGTCCAATCCCAGCTCTACTCCTCACTTACTAGATAACTTTCAGCAAGGGAGGTACATGACTTTCCTGAACCGCGGTGTCCTCATTGATAAGATGGGAGGCAATAATAGTATCAACTTCAAAAGGCCATTGTGAGAATAAAAGAGAAAATTAATATAAAGTATGTGGCATAGAATTTGAGTTTAATAAAAGTTCTTAGCTACCACCAGTATTATTAGGCACCAGATTTTTAGAGCATACATGTCAGGTAGGATATAAATAAATGTTATATCCACTGATTAGCACAGGGAAAAAACTGAGACATACAGCCACAGGAAGAACATTTAATAAAATTGAAACCATCCTCTCTAGAAAAAAACAGATGTAGGAAGGAAGGGGGAGGGGAATGGAGACCTGAAAGAGATGATGAAAGACTCCCTGAACATACTTGAAATGGAGGCTTTATGGAAATGAAATGAGAATTATCCTGCAAGGCTCCATAAGATTAAACAAAAACCAAGATATGGGGCTTCCTGGGGAGTCAAAATGGGTTAATGACAAAACTTGGGGAAAATGAAGCAGACTGTGTGAACTGAGTTGTCCATTTACCACCACAAGCAAACCAGCAGACTGTGTCACCACCCCTTTGCCAGAAAGTCATTAGGCTAGTGCCACAAATCCATGTGACAACTGTCCAAACCCTCCAAGCACTTCCAGAACTCAGAGCAGCTAAACTGGTGACTCTCCAGGGCACTGTCTTCTGTGCAGAGCCTTGGCACTCCAGCCCAGCTATCTAAGAGCCACTCCTGGGGGACACTTGGCACATTCCAAGCTTAGTCACGATGCATCAGACAATTCATTCAGATTTCTTCAATTCCATTACCAGGCCCTTTGGGAGCCAAACAGGAAAAAAAAAACGGTATATATGCTAGCCTGGGAAGTAGCAGTGTCCAACAGCCTGCTCCCCACGAAAACATTGTCTTGCCTTTCCCCCAGCCTTCAGGCCAGAGCTACCACATTGCCAGGATGCTCAGACAGTCATATTGCTTGGTCGTCGGTTGAATCCTTTGTACACAGTTGACACAGCTCCCACAGTACTCTCTGACACAGCACCTCTGGATTGTCACATAGTCTAGCAGCCAAAGGGTTAAGGCCCAGCACTGCAAGGCCCTGGGTCTGCCCCACACCCAGTCACAAGTTATAGAATATATCATATATCATCCTCTATCTTCTGGACTTACCTTCAGGACCCACAGGGTAGTAGCTCTTCGCCTCTCGCACATGGCTGAGGGTTCCTTCCATGCTGAGCACAGGCTTCTCAGAGCTGCAAGGGAAATTGCTGCTTCCCAAGCACAACTGGCAACCAGAGCAAACCCCCTAACATTCGATGGGTTCTGTGTCATGTCAACAAGACATCCCGGATGTGCTGCACCTCCCCCCAGCACAATAGGCCTCCTGACCCAGAGGACAGGACAAGCCCAGAAAGGCTCAAATCTAGCTCCACATGCCTTTATCCCCCAAACCCTGCCCCCACTATCCTCCTTTTACAAGAGAAGACAGTTTGGCAAAGAGATAGGATAAGGAGGGCAGAACCCAGGTGGGGTGGGTATCCATGGGTCCAGCAGCTGGGTGGGGTGGTCGAACCAACTGGAGAGACCTTTGCCTTAACACAGAAAGGAAAAATCCTCCTTGCCCTCCTCTCCCTTGCGGGCAGGAGGCTCATTTGTTCTCCACGCAGAGACAGTGAGCCCCTCAAGAGCAAGGGCAGACATGCACATCAGGAAGATAGACCCGACTTCAAGTCCTGGCCTTGTTGCTCACTACCAAGTACTTTTGAGACAATGAACCTCTTGGAACCTTGGCTCCTTTATCTGCAAAATGGGAAGGAGAATGAGAATAATACCTGTCTCACAGGAGTGTTAAAAGAGATAAAGCATGCAAAACACTTAGCCTGATCCTTGGCGTTCAGTACTGAATAAATGTGGGCATTACACCTGGTGAGAGATACCCATCCCTGTGCTTGGCACAGATTAGACTCTGAGTTAAAACTCGTCAAACTGAATCAAGCTGGAGTCTGTCAGGAATACTCACCTGCTCTCAAGTCTGTTCTAAAGTTGATTCTGGGGCTGAAGGCAACCATCTTCCTCACCTCTCACCCTTGTCAATAGGAGCCAAGGCCCTCTAAGTTCTTCCTGTGGAGAGAGAATCTCTACGGAAATCTGAGAGCCCAAGGCTCAGGCTCAGGCCACTGAATCTGCTTGAAATCTTAGCTCCTTCAGCCCAGGGGCATGAGGTACACAGGAAGGGAGCACATCCCCATCCATCTCTGCCAGGCTCAAGCAGCTTTAGCTGAGCATCCTTGGGGTGCTAGTTTTAGATTCCAGGTGCAGGACTCCCCACAAGTATTTTCCAGCCTGATGCCCTCCCTTTAAACCACCCCTAATTACTGCCTGACCCACTGCTTGAGACAGATCTGCAGGGCAGCTGTGGCCTTGAACCCCCTACCCCTCAGCCTGCTCATGTTCCTGCCCCTGGTTTTATTGTAGGTCACTCAGTTAACAGTTGGACATCTATCATGTGGCAGGCTTTGTACTAGGAACAAGGAAGAACCAGCATTCAATGTGCAGAGGAAAGAAGGGAGAAGGCAGCTCCAATGGCCTTTGTCTGAGGTAACTGGGCAGGACTCCAGGGACCTCTCACAGATGCAATGCGGATTTGCAGACCCTGGAAATACTTCTCTGGGGACACAGGGCATATCCATCAGAGAGATGCTTACAGATCGGTGGAGAAGTGGCCCCTGACAGAGGAGAATATGAGTCATTCCCAGTGGGGCAGGCCACAGGAAAAGAAGGAACAAGCCCCTGAAGCAGGAAAACACTTGTGGAGGGTCCTGCACCTGGAATCTAAAACTAGCACCCCAAGGATGCTCAGAGAAATGCTGACTTGGAATGGGAGAAACACACATGCAGGTGTCAGGTGGTGAGCCAGGGAAGGGAGCCCTGGAAGCCTCCATGGAGCAGAGGGTGATCTCAAACCCTGGGGTTGCAGCTTTAGAGCTCACTCACCACCCCACCAAGGTACACTCAGAGTGGAAGGGCAGATGCCATCTCATTCTCCTCCCTCCTTCTGTACAGGAGACCCCAAGTAGTTCAGATACCTATCCTCCTCTCTACATGAGGCTATCAGAGAGGACAAGCACAAAGAGGTGGATATGATAGCTCTCAGCCAATCATGATGGTCCCTTGAGCCTGGACATGTGATCCTGGCCAATGAGACACAAGCTTGCCCCAGGAGGGTTGGGTTGGGGGAGAGATCACCAGGAAAGGGCTCCTTGCTGGGAAGCCATAGTCATTATGTCTGGATTAGGCACCTGGAGAGATGCGTCCATCTGGTGATTCTAGGGGCTGCTATCCCAGGGGTAGAGCTGAGAGAAAGTCAGAGCAGGTGGAGCTCTGGCAGCCACTGGACTCCTCATTATGGGGGATAATAAATTTCTTTGCTGCCTAAGCCGGTTGAAACAGGGTTTTGTTACTGGTAGCTGTGTGCCCTCTAACAGCTATGAGGACTTCCATCTCCTCTCCTGTTCCCACATCATGCTTGAGAAACATTCAGAACCTAGCCAGATTAGGGTTGCCAAATAAAACTAGATTTAGCAAATGAAAATACATGATGACCAACTAAATTCAAACTTCAAGTAAATAGTATTTTTTCTAGTATGTTATATCCCATGCTATATTGGAGGCATACATATTCATTGTTTACCTGAAATTCAAATTTAACAATTTAACTGGGTCTCGAATATTTCATCTGGCAACCCTACTCCAAACCTCTCATTCCTCTCACCTAGCAGCAGACTACCCTCCAACATGGTTTCATCACCCTGAGGGGTTACTGAGAGGGCACAAAAACACCCCTTGAGGCAGCCTGGGAGTTGTCAGACAACTCTAAAAACAACCACCTTGCACCCACTCAGTGCTGTGGGTTAGAGCTGAAGGGAGCCCTATAAATGGCCTCCACTTCCCTGCCAGGTCCTAACAAATGTTAAACAAGAGAGAAATGAGAAGAGACCAAAATATTACCTTGATTGAAAGATGATTTGAGGGAATGGGACTGAGAGCTCAAGAACCTTGGCTTCCTAATATCAAGCCCCAGAATTAGGCAGATTACCCACCCAGCTTCACAATAGTCTCACACCTACCTGGACCCTGCAGTCCTACTTCAGGGCAGGGCAGGGAGAAGAAAGGAGGCTGCTATCACCCTCACTCCATGACCAAGAACAATAGCAACACAGGCTCTCTGCAGGCAAGAGGAAATGGTGAGGGTCCAAGCGGTGTGGGTCCACAAGACCTGTTTGTTCTCCCAATGTCACCCATCAGCTAAATCATTCATCACTTCCTTCCCCATTTTCCACCTACGCCCATGGGAGAAGGGAGGTCCGGAGTACGGAGCTAATGACAAGACTCCAGGTGGAAGAATCCACCATGTGGCTACATCCTGCCCTCCTTGGTAGCACCTAGAGAGCCCCATCAGCCTCCATGGGTGACAGGCCACTCAGAAGGGTGCCCTTTGATGACCCAGACTGGACTTGTAATCATTAGTCAAAATGAGTCCTGGCCAACAAACAGAGCTCATTTCCCAACCTCTCAGTGTCTGTTTCCTCCTCTATGAGACAGGGAGAAGAGCACTTACCTCAGAGGTCTTGCTCATGGACAAGCCTGCAGCACGCCTGCCTGGCACACACAAAGGACTCACACAGGCTGCGGCCGTTACTATCCCTGGCTTTGATCAAGAAGAGAAGTGAGGGTGACTAAGCAAGGGTGAGGCTCTTGAGGGAGGAGAGAAGGAAAGAAGAAAATGAGGGGGTTGCTGAGTTAGTGTGGAACCTCTCTGTGGAGGGCAGCTGGAGGTTGAGCGGTTTTGAGGAAGAAGAGAGATAACCGGATGAACAGAGTCCAAGCTGGCTTTCTGGCTGAGCTTGGAGTGGAAGCAATGCCTAGCAGGAAGCATAGGAATGAAGGAGGGGCGCACTCTGCCCCCATCACACCCATAGAGCCAACTGTTCTCAGGATGCTGACAAGCTTGGGATGCAAGAGCCAAGGCCAGTTCCTGGGGAAGTTCTGAGACTGGCATGACTAGTTGGGAACTTGGAATCCCTGCCGGGCTGGCTATGACTCAGGGGTGGCTCCGGACCCAGTCTAAGCAGGGATGCTCATGGGAGCCCAAACAGAAGCTGCCACAGGCAAATGGGCAAAGACAAGGGAGGAGGATAAAGGGCCAGTTGTCACATGGATACCCCAAGTTCACACTGGATTTCCAGCTCAGGCATTCATTCACTTGCTCACTAACAATTACCTTCATTCATTCATTCATTCAACAAAAATTTATCATCTCATCTGCCCTGGGCACTGACCCAAGCTCAGGGGATATAAGAGTGAATGTGGCAGTCATGGCCCTGCCTCTGTGGGACAACTTTCTTTTTTTTATTTTAAAATTGTGGGGTACAATTCAGGGTTAGGTATACAAATATTCATTGTGCAGGTACCCTTGTTGATGAAGATCCCTTCCCCAGGCAGATCTCGACTACTGTCAATCACACCTCCCCATCCCCTCCCCCACCACAGTTTCCCACTACTGTCAATCCTTTTCTTGTAGTATTACAGTGGTTGTTCAAGGTCCACTTATGAGTGAGAACATGTGATACTCAGATCTTTGTTTCTGTGAAAGATCACTCAGTATTATAAACTCTAATTCCATCCAGGTTGCTGTGAAGTTCATGATTTTGTTCTCCTTTATGGCTGCGTAGTATTTCATTGTGTATATGTACCACATTCTTTTTTATCCAGTTCTCTGTTGATGAGCAGTACAGTTGGTTCCATATTCTTGCTATTGTGAACAATGCTACAATAAACATAGTGAGTAGGTATCTTTTTTATAGAGTGATTTGAGTTCTTTCGGGTATATTCCCAGTAGGGGGATTGCGGGGTCATATGCAAGGTCGATTTTTAGAACTTTTAGGTATCGCCACACTGATTTCCATAGAGGCTGTACTAGTTCACACTCCCACCAACAGTGTAGAAGTGTTCTCTTTTCACCACATCTTCTCCAGCATCTGTTATTTTTTGAGTTAGAGATGATGGCCATTCTGACTGGAGTTAGGTGTTATCTCAGGGTAGTTTTAATTTGCATCTCCTTGAAGACTAGTGAGGCTGAACATTTTTTCACGTATCTGTTGGCTGCTTGTATGTCTTCTTTTGAGAAGTGTCTAGTCATATATTTTGCCCACTTTGCAATGGGGCTGTTTGTTATTTTCTTTTCAGCACATTTGAGTTCCTTGATGTTAGACCTTTGTCAGATAAGGAGTTGGCAAATATTGTTTCCCAGTCTGCGGGCTGTCTCCCTGCTCTCTTGATGGTTTCTTTGGCTTTGCAGAAGCTTGTCAGTTTAATGAGGTTCCACTTGTCTATCTTATCTCTTATGGCATGGGCACTTGGGGTTCTGATCAGGAATTGGTTGCCAGTTCCAACTTCCATAAGAGTATCTCCTGCATTTTCTAAGGTTTTTATAGTTTGAAGTTTTACATTTAGGTCTCTGATCCATTTAGAGTTAATATTTTGTGTATGGGGAGAGGTAGGGGTCCTGTTTCAATCTTCTGCATGTGGTCAGCCAGTTTTCCCAGCACCATTTGCTGAATAGGTTCTCCTCTCCCCAGTAGTGTGTGGTGGAGGCTTTGTCAAAGAAGAGTTGGTTGAGAAATTGAGGTTTTTGCTTCTGGAATCTCAATTCTACTCCATTGGTCTATATGCCTGTTCTTGTACCAATACCAGGCTGTTTTGATTATTGTAGCTTTATAATAAAGTTTAAAATCTGGGAGTGTGATACCTTCTGCTTTGTTTTTGGTTTTTTTGTTTTGTTTTGTTTTTTATTTTTGTTTTTGTTTTGCTGAGGATTGTTTTGGCTATTCTTGGTTTTTTATGTTTCCATATGAATTCCTGTATTGTTTTTTCTAGGTCTGAGAAGAATGTTGCTGGTAATTTGATGGGTATTGCATTAAATCTGTAGATTGTCTTAGATAGAATGGACATCTTAACAATGTTAATTCTTCCAATCCATGAGAATGGAATATTTTTCCACTTGTTTGTGTCCTCTTTGATTTCTTTGAGCAGTGCTTTGTAGTTTTCATTGTAAAGGTCTTTCACATCTCTGGTTAGGAAGTTGCCAAGGTATTTCATTTATGTGTGTGTGGCTATTGTGAATGGAATTGTGCTTTTTATTTGGCTGTTTTTTATTACTGATGTATAGAAATGCGCTTGTCTTTTGCACATTTATTTTTTACCCTGAGACTTTGCTAAAGTCCTTTATCAGTGCAAGGAGATTTTTGACAGATTCTCTTGGGTTTTCAAGGTATACACTCATGTCATCTGCAAAGAGAGATAACTTGACTTCCTCTTTTCCTATTTGGATGCCCCTGATCACCTTCTCTTCTCTGATTGCTCTAGCTAGGATTTCCAAAACTATATTGAACAGGAAGGGTGAGAGTGGGCATCCTTTCCTTGTTCCAGTTTTCAGGGGAAATGGTTCCAATTTTTGTCTGTTTAGCAGTATGCTGGCTGTGAGTTTCACAAAAAGAGATGGTTCTTACTATTTTGAGGTATGCTCCACCTATGCCTAGATGGGGACAACTTTCTTATACATGAAGTAACTGCTCATTGTGCAAAGTTCTGTGATGGAAACATAACGGCTGAGATGAAGAATTAGAGGAAGTCTGGCTGTCCTTGGCAGAGGCCTCACCAAAAAGGTGATATGTGTACTACACCCTAATGGATATGAAGATGCCAACTCTGGGAAGAGCTTTACAAGCAGAAGGTGCAGCAAGGCTCTGTGGAAGAAGAAGGCAAGAAGGTTTAGGGCAAAAAGACCAATGCCCAGGCTTGTCCCGGCCCTGCCCTCAGTGAAGCTACAGTGCCTCTCTTTCCAAAGTCTGTCCTAGTTAGGAGGAGCCTAGACACCTGCTGGGTGAAGAGACAAGAGTGGGGCCGGGGGTGTGGTCAGGATGATGGCTCCTGAGCACTCACTCATCTGGTGAAGAGTCAGTTGCCACAAGGCAACTAGAAAGCATGACAAGACAGAGTATTCTTCAAGGCCAGTTTGTGAAGCCAAGGTCCTCACATGCGGGTAGGCTGCCTGAGGCTTTCATTGCACAGGCTGGGGTTGTCAAAGGAATGAGAACAGCAAAAGAGAGAAGTGAGTCCTGGCTGTCTGTGAGACAGAGAAGACATGTTTGGTTCCCAGGCCCACCAAAGGGCAGTGATGGTATCATGGGGGGAATCTTCCTTGTACGTTCTGGAGAAGAGAGAAAGAAGAAGAAAGTCACAGGGGTATTGTGGTTGCCCACCTAATCTCCCAACCCTCTTATCCCCCTCCTAACTGAAGCCTGGATGGGACTAAAACAACCACCTTCTGTGCACACACATACACACATATTCACACACAACCAATGGGGTCTGGAAGAAGTGGATTTTCTAGCTCAGAGGGTAACTGGCTTACACCAATCCTTATATTCCATCTCTTGGCCAGAGTCATTGGCCCCAAAGAGAGCATGCAACTGAAGCGCATGCACTCAGAGGGATCACCAGAACCCTGGTTTGGGCTAGGAGCTCAGCCATGAAGCTGTCATTGAAGACCAGAACAGAGAGATGGAATTAACTGGGTCTCTGGTAACATAATCAAGGCCCTGGATTCCATCCATCCATCCTGCAACCCACACACCTCCGGACCTTTCAGCTGCATGAACCAAACACCGCCTTTCATGATTAAACCTGTTTGTATTGAGTGTTCTACTCCTTACAATGATGGTAACAATTTTAGGATATCTAGTATGTACTAAGGACCAAATTAAGTCCTTTATATACACTGTTTTATGTAGGAATTATCATTCTTACTTCATAGAAGAGGAAACTCAGACTCAGAATGTGCAGTAACCTGCCCAGGGTCACATAGCTAGAAGCAGCAGAACTGATTCCAGGGCCTAGATCTGGGCCCGGGCTCCTACCCACTAGTTCCTTCGATCTCTCAGGGGCCAGCTTTCAGGGATCCCGAAACTCAGGGCCAGAAGCCACCCTAAGTCAGAACCCTCACATCAGACAGGTTCTGAGACCAGGCTTATTCAGAGAAAGTTGGGCAGAGGAGAGGCCTACGCTGTGGGTGCTTAGAGACCTGGGTTTCAATCTCGACACTCCAGTTAGTGGCTATGTGGCCCTGAGCAAGTTATCTCCCCTTCTCAAGGCTAGTTTCTTCAGTGTAAAGTCAGAGTTGAATTAAGTCCCTGTTGTGTCATCTATTAATTACTTTAAAATACTTAAATATAAACAATGCAAAGTAAATGTGTGTATGAACTTACTTTCATCTTCATCCTAAGGCAATTAGTTAACAATTGAGGTTTCTTATTAGAAATTCATGCTCTATCAGATATCATCAAGGGCTTCATATATCTTTAACCAAATTTGCATCATAGGGTCTATAGCCTAATCTCATGAAGGCCAGGTATACTTGTCTTGGGTAAGTGACAGAGCATAAAGCGTTCAAGAATCAGGAAACCCAGCCGCCTAGTGACGATCTGGGTCTAGAGTTTCCTTTGATCCTGTGTGCCCCAACCACTACTTAATGAAGGGGTCTATCACCTGGCATGCCTAGAAGGGTGATAGCACTGTTTCCTCCACCTGGAATGTTCTCATGCATGCTGCTTGTCTACGTGCCAAGGACTCTCTGAGCTCACAGGAACGAGGATGACACTTTGGTAGTCGCGTACCTACAATTCTTCATGTGGCAGAATCCAGTATGAGACTTGCTCTCGTTGCCACATATCTCCCCAGGTAGCAGGAAGAAGATGTCAAGCTCCGGCCCAACAGGGATTGTTGGAAGTTGAGCATGGACCCCAACACACTGGCAATTGTTGAATGACCACATTTATTAGATTCCTGCCCAGCTATTCCTTCCAAGTTGTTGGCAGGTTTCAATAAAAGATGTGAAGTACCGGAAAGTGTTGTTATCATAGTCACTCTTATTATTGAGGACTCTCTCTTTTTTAGTCAAAGAACCTGTCTCTGCTGAGGAGCGGTTCTGAGAGGAGGGGGAGGGAGGAAAAAGAGGTTGTTTGTTGAGACATAGAAGGGCTCAGTGTGTCCAGCCAACACTCCCAGCCCCAGAGGCTGCAATGTGTATTAAATCTCAGGATACATAAGGCTCTTCCACTAGTGACAAAAGCCCATCTAGAGCCCTCCACTCCCGATCTTGTGGTCACAGACAAGCTAAGCTGCTAGAGTTTTTCTTCCCTCTGCCATCCCCCAGTGACAAATGACATTGAGATATGACTGATGTGGGGACACTTTGTCATGGAGATATTTCAATGATGACTATGAGAATAATAACATCAAAAATAATATATTTATTGTGCCTGGCCCATAGTAAATGAAGCTAATGTTAGCTGAGTTCTGTATGTGAATGTTCTCATAACATAATACCTTATAAAATATTCAATGAGGAAATTGCTGTTTTTTAAAAATTAAGAAATTTGTCCACTCACAGAGAAAATGGCAATTGGGATTTGAACATGGGCAGTCTCATTTCAGGATCTGTATTCCTAACTACTGGTCTATAAAATGCTAACAAAATTGGAGGTACAGGGAGATGTGCAGGAATAGGCAAACTGATTTCAAAATTCATATAGGAAGATAAACAAACCAAAATATCCATAGAAATTGAAAAAGAAGAGCTATGCAAAAAAACATGCTATCTATTCCCAATAATTAAATCAGTGTGTCACTAGCATATGTCCAGATAAATATCCCAATAGAAGAGAATAAAAATGTGAGAAATAGAACCAGTTATATGTGGAGTTGAGAATGTGATAAATGTAACATCTCAAATCAGTGGGGAGGATATGAATGAACTAATAAACAGTATGGAACCTACTGGGTGGCCATCTGGAGAAAAATAAAATCAGATCTATACTCCACACTGTACTCCAGGAAAAACTCCAAAGGGATCAAAGATTCAAAATTTAAAAAAAAAAAACAACACAAAATGATTGGAAGAAAAAGGCAGAATTTCTATACAGCCATGGATGATATCTCTAACCAAGACTCAAATTGCAGAATCCATAAAAGAAAAGACTGATCCATTTGACTAATAAAAATAAAACTTCTGCATGGAAAAAACAATAAGCAAGAAAAATCTGGAGGTGGGGACATATGTATAACCCATATTACAGGTTGAGGACTAATCTCCTTAAAATGTACAAACTCTTACAAATTGATAAGAAAAGGACAATAGCACAAATGGATGTGAACAGATAGTTCATAGAAAAGAAACGTGTAAATGACACATAGCTCTATGAAAAGGTGCTCAACCTTATTCATAAAAAGAAAAGTGCAATGAAAACCACAGTGAGATAATATTGTACAAGTAGCAACGTGGCCAAAAGCCCAAAGTTTAATAGCCCACTCTATCAGAGAGGCTGTGGAGCAACAAGCTGACTAGTACCCACAGAGGCAAACTGGGAGTATCTGTCAAAATCGCAGTGCATCTGCATTTTACCCCAGCAATCCCACTTCTGAGAGCTGATCCTTCAGACAGACTTTCAAACAAGTAAAGTGACATATCTACAGTGCTATTCTGTGGCGTGATTTACTATAGCAGAAAAAGACAAGAAACAGACAAACATTCATCAATAGGGACTGGTTAAATAAATTATGGTGTTATGGTGTGTTCATCTAACAAAGTATTGTGCAGCTGCTTGAAAACAAATAAGAATGAGGAAGTTCTTCACGTACCAGTACAGAAAGAGCACCAAGATCTATATTGTTAGGTGAAAAGTGCAAGCCAGTGCTTGTAATATGCTACTTTTTGTGTAAAAAATTGAAAGGCGGGAGGGATTTTTAAAAGTTTATTTGCATTTTCAAAGGAAACAGACTTATGAAACAAACAAACAAAGTCTGCTATGGGTAGAAGGAGGTAACTGCATGGGGGCACCTGAAGAGAGATTTTTCACTCTAAATCTTTCGTTTAGCCATGTAAATATATTATCTACTCAAAATACTAAATTTTTAAAACTTTTTAATGTTTTCAGGTTTTTCCATGATTACCGAATACTGTGTGAAAATTAACCATCCTCCCTGACTCCCATGGCCTCTTTGTGTCCCATATCCTGGAGTGAGACACAGGAATCATTTAAGGGGAAAAATGAGGGTCAAAGATAACTGCTGGATATGTTACTTGGGAATTAAAAACAGTGATTTTGCATTTTGGCGGAGCCATATCAAAAGGTTCCACATGCTGTCACACATATGGGAAACTGCAGAGAGCAACCAGGTACAGACTCCAAAGCACCCCCTCCCGCCCCACGCTCTACGTCCTACACTGGGGGTCCTCAGCCCTGCTTGCCCCTCAGAATCACCTGAGAAGCTTCAAAAACAACACGAATGCCCCGAGCCCACACCAAGCCCATCAAATCCACTGGCCCTCCCTCCCAGTCCAACCACTGGCTACAGTCTTACTCTAGACAGGAAGTTCATGGAAGCAGAGTTTTCCATTGTATGCCATATGCCTAGTTAGGAGTTGGTGCTCAGTAAATACTAGTAAAATGAATGAATCGATCAATCTTGGGATTTAAAAAAAGAAGCAGGAAGGCAGAGAGATGGCAAGGCAAGAAGGCTAGGCAAAGAGGAGGCCCCTGCCAGACCCTCTCAGTGGACCCCATTAGGCCCAGCAGCCCACAGTGAGGGACACAGGACCAGACCATGGCCCTTTATTGGGCTCTGATAGGCAATTTTTTTTCTCTAGGGAGTGGATCGATCCCACCACAAGGTTAAGGAAATATTGGTCCTCAACTCTGATCACCAAAAGCTTTCTGACTGACAGACAACACTAAACACAGCCTGGGGCAAAAAGCCATGCTGGGACACACTGCTCCCGATACCTTCACTTCCAGAGCCCCTATAGAGACCCATATCTGCACAGGACAGAAACTGGCCAATGGCAAAATGCCTTAGAGGTTACCCTGCCCCCACATTCTTGGACTTTCTCTTCAGAGTGGAAAAAGTCAAGAGATGGGATGGATGGTGAGCTGCAATGGTGGATCTGAGAGGGGTCATCCTCCCTCCTGCCCTTCCAAGCAACAGGAGAAGCCAAGTGTCAGATGACGACAGGAACACAGCCAACTCTGTAGGGAACCTTACAGCACCTAAGGAATGTCATGTGCCACACAGACACACAAATTAAATCTACCTGCCACCCAGGAAAAGTAAAAGCAACAGATCAGTAAACACTACATGCTGGGGATCAGCCTTGTGGACCTGAGGATCTAGAGGAGGAAGAAGCCATGGAAAGCTTCTCCCACTCAGCATGGCATGCCGGGCAGGGTGGCAGTTAGTGCACCCAGCTCATGCGTTGCACATGTTGTTCCCTGCCTGGAACAGCCTCCCCACCAGAAGAACTCCCACCCTTCACTCCTCTATGAAACCATCCCTTCTCTCCCCCAGTGGCAGCAGCCACTCCAACCTCCTTCCCACCACCACCCATATACTGTCACCCATGACAGCTCAGTGCCACCCTCTCCACCTCTGGGCTCCCGTGGGAATAATTACAGATGTGGGCCCTGCCTGGAGAAGTCTGTTCGGCTCTGAAACAAGTCCTGTTTTATCTCAACCTTCCCTTTTTCATTCCAAACACGAAATAGAGAAGTTTTATCAAGCACATTTCATCATTGCTCTTCCTCCTCTCCTCTCATTCCAACAAGCACAATTTAAGCCATGTCCCTGGCAAGCTCAAACAAACGGGAATTAAAATTCAAGTCACTTTACAACACATCCTGGAGTTCATTCATCCTCACGTTGATTCATTCAGTAAACCTTTGCCAAGGCCTCCTGTGAGCAGGGACAGTGCTACACTGCAGCATCACACAGCGGTCCCGGCTCTCTGGAGGCTGCAGGTCTAAAGGGAAATAGCTTGCTGCATCTCTGGTTGTCTCTTTATATGTCCATGTGCTATGATGGAGAAATGAACAGATTGCTGTGGGAATACAGATGATGGAGGGTGGGATCAGGGAGGACTTCAAGGAGGAAGAAGTGGCATGTTAGCTGGGTCTTCGAGGATTAGAAGAAAGGGAAAGATGTTTCAGATAGAGGGAACAGCCTATGCAAATGCAGGAATGTGAAAAAGGGCACTGTGAATTTCACATGACTAGACCACATGGTGCATGTACAGGAGAATCGCTGATAAGACTACAGAGGGAAGTTGGGTCCAGATTTTGAAGGGACGCATGTGTTGCTGTCGGCAGCAGGAGCTGATAGTGTCTATTTCATGGGACGTTCACTCTGGAAGTTGGATGGAGATTAGTCCATTCTGGAGTGTATAGAGCACCATGCTGAGCACACCGTATAAGACCCCTGGAGAAGAAGATTGACCTTTTACGCTAAAAGTCTGTTGACTACAGACTAAACAGGCAAAAGCAGGGAAATTTAATCCTCTAACTAGAGAATGGCACAGGTACCCCCACTTCTGCCTCCCATGCCCATGGCAGACAGTATTAATCAATGACAGCACTGCTTTCTGCTGAGTCTGGTTTTGGCCACAGATCTCTTCCCAACACAGAGCTCTAGGTCACGATTTAGCTAAAGTGGCACACAAAATAAAGCATACTTGCCATTCTTGCACCAGGAAAATAAAGCCAAACATTGACTCAAGCAACATCAGTTAGGAAAGCTTAATGTAAAAGTTCCTGAGAAGTAGCACTCAAAATAAACACAAGGAATTGGCAGGGAAGAATCAAATTCATAGCCTTGAAAAAGTACCACTTTAAAAAGGGAGAAGGAGCCTGGCCCTCAGTATTAATTTTCCCCCAATGCAACAGAATCACACAGTAATCATCATAAACCTGTCACTCTTTCCACCCAACACTTGGAAATTATACGCAATTTTCAAGGCCTTGCAGCCACAGGTTTTGCCTTCCAATTTCCTCTTTCACCTGCAGAAAGAGAAGGGAGTTGCCAAATGCAATGTAAAGAAGAAATTAAGTTGGGATCCTACAGAGGGAGGGAGGAGCAGTCATATTCCAGGACCAGCCCAACAAGTCGCCGTGCCCCTGGCTGGAAAGAGGTAAGAAACCATCGGGCCGTGTCCCCCTGCCCTATCTCAGTCCAGAATTCCAGAACAGCAGGGTTCAGGTTCCATGGAAGATCCGGGTTTTGTGCTCCAGCTGCCAGTCAGCTTCCCGGTGGCCTTTGGCAAGGAAATGGGACAAGCAAATACCACGTTGGTCTTTCGATCCTCTGTATTTGGCCTCTGCCCTGGGCTTGCATTTCCTTCTCACACCTCCTCAGCTCCACCCCAAAAAGCAGAAAGAAAGCAATACTGGCCCCTGGAGTCCCTCACCATAAAAATCCCCAGTCTCAGAATAGCCAGCAAAGTGCTGTGAGAAGGGGTTCCACCCCATCCCTCTGAGCATGCCTCCACCTTCCCCGTCTGGGCACCACACACAACTGCCTGTTTGCCTCCTCTTCACCTCAGTGTGCAAAGCCCCGAGTAGCTATGCCTAGGCCGTAGTAGGCTGAGAGCTCAGCACCAGGTGGGGTTAGGAGCCCACCTTCCCACACCTAAAGCCAGCCAGCATCTGTGAATCCCGACATTCCCTGACTCGCAGAGATCCCACCAGGACCCCATCAGGCAAGGCGGGGCTTAGCAGCAGAGTGGAAACCTCAGCCAGTGTGGACATTAGGACTGTAAGACACCCATGGGAGGGAGGGTCCTTCTAGACCAGGGCAGGAGCCCCCATCCTGGCCAACTCAAGGCTGCATCCTTAACCCTGGCCTCAACTACCTTCTCTATAAATAGGGATTCTAATATTGACTTTGCAGGCTTATTCGAAGGATTAGAGACTGTGTGCAGTAGGAATCACCTAAGAGGGTACTGGCACATAGCAGAGGCTCAGCACTCACAGAGCTGGTCATCTAACTGGGCAGTCCTCCTAGCCCATGGGGAGGACAAGAAGTCTGGAGCCATGGGTGGTAGGAAGGTTGGTTTTCACCGAGAAGTGAAGAGTAAAGCTTCTGCCATGGCGAAGCAGTGCTGCAGTCACCCTCTCAGCCCATGGTCACCCCACAAGCCCATGAAATTACCAGGAGATCTTGTAAGATTAGGACTGGAAGGAACCAAGCCAGCCTTCCTGCAGCCTTTGCCTCTGGGTCAGTGGCTCTCAGGAGACACACTCCTGAGCCATCTGAATTCCTGGCAAGGTTCGTTTCCCTCTTAGTGTTAACAGGTCGGCCCGAGCTGAGCCCCCATCCCGCAGCACCTGCCTAATATTCACACTCTTATCACAGGCAACCTCAGGCTGGGGTGAGACCCTCTGGCAAATGACACAAAAGCAGTAGAGTCACACATCTGATACCCCGTCCACTTTCCAGCTTTCCAGCTTTCCATCCTTAGTGTGACCTCATGAGAGAGAGATCCCCACATTCCCTGGAAAGGGGTTCCTGGTTGCAGCAATGAAGTCCCCCCATGGTGCCCAAACCAGAACCCCTTAGCCCTGAGGCCTTTGCTGCTCTGGTAGGTACTGAGCAGGGTTGGCCAAAGGCTGGGAAATAATTAGGTGCCCCTGAAGTAATGCCCCTGAAATAATGTCTCTGAATTCAGAGATCAGAGAGGACCCAGGGTGGACATCTTCAACCTCTCCTCCGCTGCCCCCAAAGCATTCAGCTCTGGTCCCAAACGTACCCAGCAAACTGAAAGCTCATCAGGTAGTTGTCTCCATCCTACTAACGAACCATTCTATGCTCTTGGCCCTCACCCCTGGGAGACCATGCCACATCTCAAACAGCTTATCCCAAAAAGATCTTCTAACTTTACCAAACTTTCCCTGAGAGCAACCTGGATAAATATTCCCCAACATATTGGACTCCCAGTGGGATTTTTGTGTCCCCTACAGTGGGCTCAAGCTGCCCACTGCTTGATATTGCTGAGATGCCAAGAAAATCCCTTGCTTAGAAACCCACAGCCCTACAAATGCCAACCATTGCCCAGATGATGCCTGATGATGCCCAGGACAGCTGCCTCTCCTTATCACCCTCCAAAGTTGAAAGGACAAAGAATGTCTCTCAGCAGATCCAGAACAAAACAGAAATATCTGAAGCAGTTGCATCTGTGCCATGATCATTTTAAAAATGTATAGCATAGCTTCCACCCAGCATCCCTGGCTGCAAGTTGAAAGATGTAACAGATGGAACCGGCTGGTGAGGGAAGGGGAGAAGATTGGGCAAGATATCTATAAAGATGGGACATCAGCAGAAAGAAATGGTATTATTGATATTACTAATAATGACCATTAATTAAGCACTTACTGCATGCCAGGCCCTGAATTCACATTTCACATTCATTATTGCATTCTACCCAGCCTGTGAGGGCATATGATCTCCTTTTACAGGAGAGGAAACTGAGACTTGGAGAAGATAAGTGACTATGCAGATAACCAGTGACTGGAAAAGTCTGATACACGCCCATGTTCTTCTGAACCCATAACCCATCATATTGGTCCCTATATCCCTCTGGCTGTGGACACCAACCCTGGCTCTGCCACATCCTAACTCCAAGGGGCCTTGGGCCACCTTTCTGCCCCTTCCTGTTTCTCATTGCAAGATGAAGATAATGCCTTCTGCCCACTCCGCCTCCCAGAACTGCATAGGCGTCACACAGGATCAAGGTCGGAAAGAATTTTGTAAACTGCCAGGAACTAGAACCGCCACATGTGTCCTGTCACCCACTGAATTAGAACAGATTCCACCCATGGAAACCCCCTCTTTACCCCTTGCCTCTCTACAAAGCACTGGTTCTCCCCATTCTCCTTGGAAACGCTTTTTGAAATAAAAGGTCCGTGTCAAGCCCGTCATGCCAACAACAGGCGCCTGGAGTCCTGAGCCCAGTCACTCCCTCATTCATATCTCCCCCTCAACAGCCAGAGCAATGACATGCCTGAAACTCAAAACCAGAGCACACAGGGCCCCAACATGGGGAAATGTCATGATTTTTCCCGTGTGAACAAATGACCAAAACGTGAAAATAGAAAGGGACAGAGGGACTCCACCCCATCGCTGATTGGTCTCGCTGTGCTAAAAAGGAGAATGGAGTTTTAAGACAGGGCAAGATCAACAATGAATTGGCTTGTGGGGAGGAAAAGAGATGGTATTTTCTTGAGCTAACGTGACTAAAAATAGCATGAGGTTTTCCAAGAGGCAGTAGTACTTCAGGATGTGGCTACAAAGAGTGCTTATGGCAACAGTTATTGGCACACTCAGAGCCATTCACGGTGAAGGGCTGCCCATCCAACTCCAGGAGCAAGTGGCAAGGAAAGGGCCACTTGTCCCCATCACTGCACCTTTGTTCCTGCCCTGGAACTCCCTGGAATGCCTTCCCTTCACTCTAAACTGAGTTAAATCTGGCCTATGCCCTGAGCTCCAGCCTCTCCTTCCAGCAACATTTCTCAAACTTTTCCCCAAAAGCACCCCTGACAGTGGAAACGAATTTGCAGGGAGCGAGGTGAAGCGTAGAGGGATTGAAATCTGAGACTTTCCTGTAGACACCACCACAAGCATGACATTTCCTCCAAGTCTCAGTTTTAGCCTAAGAATTCCTGAAAAAAATCTAACTTTACTGTTTTAAAAGCTCAAGTTTATTTGAGTATTTAGTATTTAGTTTGTTCCCCAATCTCACAGTAATATTGTCACTCACACAGGAGGATTGTTTGTCCTATGCTGTCATGAGACCCTTGGCTCAACGCTGTCTGTGTGGGATCGCCTCCGAGCTCCTACAGCCATTGAGGCAAATCATCCATCCATCCATCAACTCATGCACTTCTTTATCCAATAAGTATTTACCAAATGCCTAAAGTCAAGGATGCAGCAGGGAGACAGTCAGCCCTCCAGGAATCCCATCTCATGGAGGAGATACACAAGGAGGCTGGGTGACAGCTCTGTGACAAGTGCTCCAATAGGGACTGACCACAGGGCCTTTGGGAACAGGGCAGTGGGTATCAGGAAAGTCTTCCTTCCAGGGAAGGTACAGGCCAGGTGAAGAGCCATGTGTCACTGGGCAAGCCAATTAACCATCAGTTTCCACATCTGTAAAATGGGTGTAATAGAATCATATGGTTAGCACGGGGATTAAATGGGTTTTGATTAAAGCAGTGCAAAGTAATTAAAATGATGCTTGTTTCATACTAAGCAGTCAATAAATATTACATATTAAGCTGAGACCTGAGGAATAAATGGATTTGGGATGTGGAGATGAAGGGAGACAAAGGAGGGGAAAGGAGAAGAATGTGTCCCAGAGTGAACAACACGTTAAAGAACAAAATCCAATACGTATTTCTTGGACAAATAAGTTACTTAATGAAAGTGAGAGTGATGCCGTCTTGATAAGCCATACCCTTTATCTATTGTTCCTGGATGGGTGTGTGTAGGTGGCACGGTGTGGCACCTGAGCCACGCACCCACAGGCAAGCCTGCTGCATTTCTCTAAGCAGAGTGTCAACTCCTTAAGGGCAGATATTTGGGGTCCCACATCCCTGAGGCAGGATGGACTGAGGAGTCTTATTCTTAGATTCCTTGAGAATGACCCATTTACCCATCTCCATCTACTTTCTGCTATTTCACCACCACTCCAATCCTGGAGAAAGGTCTTGGTCAAGATCACTGGAAAAACCCAGGTATCCTGCTTCATGGAACGACTTGAGAAATGCAGGCTGGGTAAAACAGCCCTAGCCTTGAATTCAAGTCCTAGCTCTGCCAGCTGGCAGCTGTGTGTTCTCGGGTGAGTCCCCTGGGGTGTCCCAGTCCAGAGAGCACTCTAGGATCCCATGAGGAGCAGCCATTAGGGTTTGAATGGGGTAGGATGTCCAACCATCCTGGTTCTCCCTGGACTGAGAGGTCTCCTGGGATTTGGAACTTAGATGAGTTGGTCACCTTATAAAGTGGCCCCAGGGAAACCAGCCTCACTCTTAACTTCATTTCTGCTCTCCATTGTTCCATCCCTTCCACCTATCCAGAACTGAGTTGCAAGTCAGTCCCGAGCAGCACCAAAATCCTTTAGCTTCTTAGCTGACTTCCAGATCTGTGTCTGTGCAGTAGAAGGAGGAGGAAGAGGAAGAACAAGCTTTCAGCATTGCCTCCGAGATGTTTCCACACTGGAGGTTGGCGCTGTTTGAGGTGGCAAGGCTGGGCCAAAGTCTCTCAGAGAGTCCATGTAGGGCCAAAACCAGCTAGCCAGGGTGCTCACAGAGTTGGGGGCAGGGGAAGCTGGTCTGCTCTGCTCTCCAGAGGTCAGGGTGATGGAATTCACGACTTCTGGTGGCACTGAGCCCACTGCTCCTCCCCGCCAGGGCTAACTGGACTGGTCAACCTGATGCTGACTCGCTAGGTAGAGAGGGCCAGGCATTGCAGAGGGTGCTCTCAGCCGGGCCCCATGCCCGCCCACACTTGGGAATCCAGGGGAGTCCTCTGGGGGCCTCTTTTCAGAGGCCCCTGGCACACCCCACCTCAGAGATCACAGCAGGTTCTCCGCTATTTCATCTCAGAGACATCGCGTGTTTTCAATTACCAGTCCCCATCTATATCCTGGTTGGAGCTCGAATGCCAAGCTATATTAGGTCATACTGAGCCAGCCATGTTGTTTTCTCTCATTAGCCACATCACATCATATTTTTAGGGGCAGCTAAGACTGAGACAATGCCAGTAGGGCAGTTTTCTTCACGAGTTCCCTAATGCCACCTCCATTAAAATGTCATACTTGAAAGTCCAAGGGTCCCCATAGTTCTTGCCACAGTCTAAAAATCAACCAGTTCTGAGACGACGGACATGAGACTGGATAAATCTCAGGCAGTGAGGGACCTGGTCCCTTGAGGATTTTTGTCCTCCTTTGCAGCCATTACCCCCACCACCCCAAAGTCCTACTGAGCTCCTGGTTTCTTGCGGCCCAGTGATCTCTGAGATTCTTCTGGGAGCCAAACTGCCTTCCTTGGAGTATCCTTTCCTGTCCCTCCCTGTCCCTCTGCACAACCCCACCACTCAGCACTTTAGTGTGGGGTTCTTGCACTCTGTCCTCTGCCATGTCCACCATCACTATGGCAAGAAATGTTATAGTTCGCAAAGTGCTGCCTCACTCATGGTCTCACTAGACTCACCCGTGGAGAGGGGGTAGGATACCCATTTTACAGATGAGGAAGGGGAGGCAGCAAAAGGGAAGCTGATGTGCTCAAATCATGAAGATGGCAAGTAGGAGAATCAAGGCCTCTTTGCGAGGTCCCTCTTTGTTTGACTCAGGGGTGGGCCCAGCTACTTGTACAAGTCTACACACTTGGTAATCAAGGAGGAGCTGTTGTGCATTTGGTTTTCTGTTCCCAAAGTACATTCCTAGCAGTGAGAAGTCCTGGAAACAACTCTCCATTTGTACCTCACTCCCTTCCCAGTCTTCTCATGTCCGGAAAGGCAGCATCCACAGGGCTGGGGGCCGGGGCAGTAGAGAGGAAGGAAGTACTTTCTGTGACTTTCAACTTGTTCTCTGCCTCTTATTTATGTCCAATCTTAAATTGAAAGAGAGAGAGAGAGAGAGAAAGAGAGACCCCTCAGGCCAACAGGTGGTGAGTAGAATGGCAGGGACACTCCACTAATGAGCTACAAGTTTTTTCCCTGGCCAACAACTGAGCATGATGCCAATTTTCTGGGGCCTGTGGTTGAGGAGGGGCTCCCAGAGAGGGGGCAGAACACATGATGAGGTGGAGGTAGTGGAGGCCAAGGCTGTGTCATTGTGGCTGCTTTGGGAACAGGGCTGTGTTTTCAAGATTCCTGCCTCCATGAGATCCTGAAAATATGGTTGCAGACAGCAGAGGATCAGGGACCAATTCCAGGTGCCCTCCATGCTTTCCACACAAGAATGGGAGGTCCTTGGCCATTAGTCCCTCCATGTCCTTCATACCCCATGGGGCAAGATGCAGACCACCTAACAGAACTGGCCCAAAGGAAAGAATTGTCCAAGGGAAGGACTCTAAAGCAGGAGGGCAACGCACCTTGGTTAAGTGGCCATGGTTGTTTCTGCTTCCAAGTCTCTAGCTTCACCTCAAATCAGGTTCATTCTCAGTGCAGCTACTGGGCCACATGAACACTCCTCAGACAAAGAAGCAGGGGTCTAGACTCCTCTTCCACTGGATACTTCCCCTAAACTTCTGCCTCCCCGCCATCCACACTTTCCCTCCCACCTCTGCCCTCAGACTCTTCCTTCCTACTCACTGGCCAACTCCATCCCCATGACATCAAGGGTCCAAGAATGAACAAGGCCATACCAAATATCCTCCGTGTACAGGCACGGTGCTAGACCTAGATGGGAAGTGGGAGAGACAGGTACATAGAAAATAGGGATCAGTCTTTTTCCCAACCTATAGTTTCAGGCTAGAGAAGGAGGAAAGCTTACATCAACCAAATAAATAACCAAATAATATGGCAAGACAGGGATCCAGAATAACTACCCCTAAATGGTTTAATTAAGCAGCCCAGAAAGGTTCAAATGAGAAATGAGCATGGAGGAATTTGGGAAGTCAGTGACACCCCCACTGGTCTTGGAAAGACAAGAGAAATGTGATCCCCAGATGCTCCTTTCTTCCTCGAATCACACAGCTTAATAAGGAACACGAGTCTGTCGAACTCAGGGTCCATCCTCTTGACCACAATGCACCTTCATTTTTCACTGAATTCATGTACATACATAGCTGATATACAGAGATCATCAGCACTTATAGCATTCCATGCCCAACTGTGGAGTATTTAAAGCTGAATTTCTATACGAATTTAAAGGCAGAATGTATAAGTGCAGAAAGCCGGCAGTCCAAATAACCCGTGTTCTTAGTTCATCTGGTTTCACTTTGCCAACTAGTTCAAAGGATATCCCAAAACTCAATACACAAAAATATATATACATTCCAACAACCTCAAAACCCCTTCCTGAAAGGTTTCACCATGAAATAAATCACTTGGTGTCAACAGCTCCCACTCAAGGACAGCCAGGATTTGGGCCATGCCTGGTGATAATGACTGTGTTGTATTATTTGCAGAGTCAGGAAATCGTTTTGAGAATAATTGTTCTGTCCTCTTTGGAAACATATGAAGGATGAGTTAGACCCTAAGTCTGGAAACCCAAGTGATCAGAAGTCCTCTGCCCCTCCCCAACAACGCAAAAGAATCCTAGGAATTGATAGTTATCTAAAAAGTACTCTCTATCTGTCCAAGAATTTTACCAAGTAACCTTATATTCTCAGCCTATTGGCCTCCACAAGACAGCATATGGGTTATGGGTTTCTGACTTTGGACTGATGGACTCTAGACAAGCTCAAAAAACTGTTTAAGGCAGCATCAACACAGTTTGAATTAGGGAGTTGATCATAACACAAGGACCAAGTGGCACCCAACTGAAGAAGTAAAACAACTAAACTCATTCAAAGTCATGCAGTCTTTGAGTATTGATGAGGTAACTTTGACCCAAAAGTCACAAGTCTGTCTGTATCTGTCAGAAATTTTCTTGGTTGCAAGTGACAAAAAAAAAAAATTTAGATTGGTTTAAATAAAAGGAAGGGAATTTATTGGCTCATTTTTTTTTTAAGTCTAGAGGTAAGTTTCACTTCACACTCATCTAGATTAAGGGCTCAGTTGATGTCATCAAGACTATTTTTTTCCTTCCTCCAGAACTCTTTTATCTACCATGGTGGCCCAGGAGATGGATGGACACAGCACATCCAGTGGGAAAAACACCTGCTCTCTCCCAACAATTCCAGTGAAAGTCTTCTGGCATTGCATTGGGTCTGACCAGTTCAAGGATGGGACCCTGACCCAATCACTGCAGTCAGTGTAGGGGATCCACTGGTAGATTATGAGCCTGGGTTTAGCTCATATGTCCACCCTGGAACCCAACCTAAACATGTGTACTAATAGTAGTGACAGGGACATGTTCAAATATAGATGGAGTGGGGCTTTGGTCAGAATAAAAAATAAAGCCTGAGGAGGCAAACCACAGATGTTCATAACAGGACCTACAACAAATGACCTTATTTTCACTTGCAGTGTCATGACTCTGATAAAATACAGATAGGAATCAATCTCCTCACTACATCACCACTATTTTCTCTGTCCCACTGAGAACAGATGGAGTGCTGGGAGTGTGCAGAAGAGATTGCTGGAAGAGCTGGGATTATGCAGAAAGTAAAACAAAATGTTCACCACCATGGAGAGCCTGTAGTTACAACCTAGCAAAGAGCATCACGTGTCTGCTGCCTCCCTCTATTTTGCTCTCATGGTTCTGCCCCCAGTCAGGGAAACTGTCCAGATCTCAGCTGCAAAGCTGTGACCAGTAGAGTATGAGTCATCCCTGCCCCTGACAGTAGGGCCCAGGGCCTGGGTCAGAGGAGACCTGCATAAGACAGTCTTCATTATGTTGCTGGAACAGAGAGTAAGGCCTCACCATCACTGAGCAAGTCTCATCATCAACACCATCATCATTAAGAGGAGACAAGAGGCAGAAGACAACAGCATGTGCCAAATTCAAACCAAAACAATTAAAAACTGAGAGAGCAAGTGACCACATTGGTCACCAGGACAACCAAAAATAAGATATGGAGGCATGAGTCTCTGGAATTGTGGTGGGTGATTCAGGACTAACACTATGAGCAGTAAGTACACTCCAGCACTGCCTGCAGCTAAGCACAAACAATGATGAGGAGGCCCAGACCCAGGCCACACCACAGAGAACCCAGTTGAAGTGGCTGTTAGTGCACACCAGGAATGACCCTGACTTTGAGGCTCTCCCTTAGCAGGCCCCATGGAGGGTGGCACAGAGGAGGTGAGTCACCCAGACAGCAAAATAAAGGCTAGTCTCTGTGCTACACACACAAAGGATGGCCAGGAAAGCGATTGTGAAGCACTGAGCCATATGAGCTGATTAATTCTGACCCCTACTGAGCCAGGGCCAGCCTTATTTAATGAGCTGAGACCACCTTTTGTCTATGGCCTAAAAGCTGGGACAAGAACACCTGTCCTCTAATGCTGCTATCCTGAGCACAAACTCCTAGCTCAGGGTTCTGTTTTCAATCCACCTCTCTGTGTTTAAAAGGTAAGCCCTCCCCCATTCTCAAAACACTGCTCCATATATATTAAAAAAAAAAAAAACTGATGCCAAACCCCAGGTTCTTTCCACTATCAAAATTTTAAAGTGTGATGGTGTGTAGCTTGGCTTTAAAGTTTGGGTGTGATTTTGCAAGGCAGCAGGGGGAGAATGTATGCTGCATTCCACATGCAGGAGAATAGCTTCTGCAGAGTTATGAAGGCAGAAGCAAGAATGCTACATTCAGAGACAATAAAACCAACCTGGGCTACTACAAAACAGGAGGAGCACTCCTGGCATCAGGAGACTGCAGTTTCAAGTAGCAAACCCATTGTGGGCGTCACGTAGGGTCTTAGAGTTCATCCAGTCCCACCCTTGGGCTCTATTGAAGACACAAGGTCCCTTCTTAGAATGGAAAGAAAGCTAAAACCTAAAAGGTCAAATCTCTGTCACAAATCACCCTTCAAACCTGGCTCTAAGGGCATGATGCTTGCCCTGCCCAAATTGGCCAGCCCAGCCCAGAGCAGTTTTAAGGGCAAAAAAAGCCTCCTAGCTCCCAAACCAGAGAAGAAAAAGTTATCATTGTTGAGCCCATACCAGATGCCAACCACAGGCCTGGACAATCCACTAAAACACTGTCAACTTCTCCAAGTTACAGATGAGAAAACTGGGGTTTAGCCACCTGTTCAAGGTTAAAATCAAAGCTACATGATAGAACCAAGATTTTAAGTCAGGTCTTTCTGATTCCAAAGTATTAAAGTGCCCTTTTCAGGAATCCCAGTCATTCCCTCCAAGACCTAGACACCCTCCCGGGAACTCCTGGGAGAGATCACTCCATCCCAAGCAAGCCAGGTGTGGAAACTGAAAGTATTCTGTTGAGGGCAAACTAGCAAGTGTGAGCGTCATAGACTAAGACCCCGTCAAGGGCAACGAGGTCGCTGTTGAGAGCTCCTCATGGCAGGCAGAGCAGGCAGGATGTGTCAAGTCACAAGTTCCCTGAACTTCTTAGAAACAGATGACTTTTATCTTTAAGGAGGCTGGACAAGCCTGGTACAGCAGTCAGCAGGGCGAGTGCCAGATTTGGGGCTCACCAGATCCTCTAATCCCAAGCAAATTCACAGGAAGGGTGAGTCTTTGCAAACTCTCATTCATCCTTGTTTGTCAACTAGTCTTTGGGCAGCTCAGAAGAGTACACAACATGCTCATGCTCCCGTGGTCTTCTCAAATCCTCCCTGGATGGTTGTGTGGATAAGGCAGCTGAGTTTTGGGATTGGGAAGCTGGTCAGACCAGGTCCCACCACCTATTAGGTCTACTTACCACCAAGGCTGACTGACTTAAGCTGCAGGGGATGTTTGCACCTAACCATGAGCAGGAAGCTCTGAGCTAAGGAACCCCTCTCTAAAGAGTTGGGGCAGTGGGTACAGTATTTCACTTGCAGGAGCAACTCTGAACTCCCAATATCTGAGTCTGGACAGAGACTGGCACTGCCACTGGGTAACCCTAGGGAAAGGAGGGCCCTGGGCACCCTAGTCAGGTCATGATCACCTCTAGCTGAGTTACTGGCCCCAATGCCCCTCCTCCTTCAGTCTCCACACAGTAGACAGAAAGATTGTCCCGAATTTTAAATAGTCATATCCTTCCTCTGCCTAAAAACCCTCCAGTGGCTCCCCATGCCCTCAAGATAAAATTCTTTACCTGTGGCTGATCTGGCCGTCCTCCCTCCAGTCTCTTCACTCTCATACCACATGGTCCTACCAAAGTGAGCTTCCTTTAGTTGTTTGAACACAGGATTCCCTGCCACCCCTGCTACCCCTGGCACTCCCAGACCCTTTGCTGGGCCTATTCCTGCCCACACCCCAGCTCGCATCCATCCATGTACCTCTCCAGACACCCTCCCCAATACCTTAGCCCAGGCAAGCTTCCCCCAAAGTGAGCCCAGTCACCCTCCCTACCACCCTCATCACTGAGCTAACCACTCCCCGGTGCCCCTTCTGTCTCCCCCACAAAAGAAGAAGCTCTATGGGGTTAAGATCCTAATTAACTTGTTCACCACTCTGTCCCTAACACCTAGTACAAATAGAGTGATGTTTGTTTGGGGACAGCTCCAAAAAATAGTTGTTGAATGAATGAATGGATGAATGAATGAATAAAGAAGAGATCTATCATTCATTCATTAAATGTCTCCATGCCTCCTCTATAACTAGGGCACACATACACAAAAAATCCCCCAAGCGTTTCCAGGGAGTGTGCTGAGAAAGAAGTAGCAGATTCCCCAGTGTACACAGAGGAAAGGTGGGATTATTGACCTGGGCCAGTCCCCACCTCCCCTTACCATAGTCCCAGCCTCAGTGATCATCACTACTGGGCAGCTCTGTGCCTGCTTCTTGGCCTCCTCAGCTCTTCCTGAGTCACAGACATGGGATGGGGATAGCCCAGAGCACTGTGGCCAAGAACCAGCCACATGGTTCCCAGGGCTCTCTCTCACCAGACTCACCAGGTGGCAGGGAAAACAGGGAAGATGATATTAATGATGAAGATGAAAATGAAGATGATGATGATATGTATGTGCGTTTGTGTGTGTGTGTGTGTGCGCGCACGCGCGCACTCACACGTCTGGTTACACTCATAACAAGCTCAACACAGACCATTGCATCCGCATAGTCAGGGGAGGAAGGAGGGCCTCTGTTTTTCTTCTACAAATGCTCAGGGACACAAGCAACTGGCCCTCATACCAACTGCAGAAATTAGGCAGCTGGCCTCCCTCCAACCTGTCCCCTAAAATGCTCTCTCTCTGACTTTCTCAGGTCTGGGGTCCTACCTGGGTGTTCTCTCCCTGCCCCTGCAGCTACAGTCTCTGCCCTCATCCACCCCAGGCCCTAGAAGGCTGAGCCGCTCACTCTTACTCTCTTTTGCACCCCCTGAATTCTGACTAAGGGAAGCCATCAGCACAACCAGGATACAGGAGGGAGAGTGGTGAAGGTGCTCATTCTCCTGGTTCTCTCCCTCCCAAACACAGCTTGGCAATAGCTGCAGGGGCCTTCTGCAGTGCCTACCAGATGCCCTTCTCCACAGCCCCAGTTCTGATGGTATGAGTAGAAACTTCCTCCCCTGGTCCCTTCTAGCCTAAGGGTACTGACAGTCCCCCACTATGCAAGCCCCAAGGTGTTTCCCTGCCCCAGTAGGGTTCTCTAAACTCTGTCTGCACCTTGTAATTAATAAGCCTTTTTCAATCTCTCTTCACTCACCTCCATGCAGGGTGCCATCTTGTTTTGTTCAGATGCAGATTCCAAAAAGGTACCGAGTCCCTTCCCTTGAAAAAAACTGGAAAAAAACATTAACAGCCTCTCCAACCTGGCTCCCCACACTCTCCAGCATCCTCTGTAGTCAGATAAACTTTCCTTCCATGGAGGACAGAGAAGCCTAGAGATTAAAAGCTATGCTCACCAGAAAAGGAGTGTTGGCCTCTACAAAACACCCACATTCCATCATCCCATCCTTGTAGCTGGGCTCTATTGCCTTGAGAGGGGAGTGGCATTCCAGCTCGCAAGTCACAGAAGGACTATCTGAAATGAGAATCACTGAGACACCACCACACCCACTTTTAATTCCTTTTGTAACCTTTTCCCCAGTCCTTACATGTCTACCCTCAACTCCATGTCCAGGTGATGTGCTTGGCGACCACTTGAAATGGAGTGTACCTTTTCACACAGAGAGAAGACACAGACACAAACATATACATGGGCACCCATACATACTTACTCACATGTACACTCATATACATGAAGGCCCAGCCCACGTTTGAAAAACATACCAAAGCTTCATTTCAACCCAAACCTCAAGAAGGCCAATGACTCTTAGCTCCAGCTGTCCCTAAGAACATATGGCTCAGCCCTGCCCAAAGTGCCTCACCTAAGGCAGGGACAGAAGGAAGAGAGCAGACCCAGCATTTCACAGCATCTTCAAAATGGATCAAAAGAAAAACCTCGTGAAGATTCCCTTATCGCAGGATTGCCCAACACATGTTCCAGCAAACATGATTCACTGAGATTCTCTGTGAAAAATGAAATTCCACAGTCCAGGGAATTTGGGAAACACAGAGCACCATGCCATCCTCTCACAGAGGGTCACAAACCACACTGGCATATTAGAGCCCTGAGAGGTTCTGAAGAAGAGGCAGCTATTAGAGATTGCTTAATCCAGCATTCACCAGCTAGATAGTAGCTAGATAATAGATGTCAAAGAGGTGATAGGTAAATAATAAAGATGATAGCTAGATAGATATAAATAGAAGATAGATAGATAGATAGATAGATAGATGAAAAATAGACAAGATAGACATTGTAGGTGGGTTACTTAGAGTCTGTAGTTAAATTAACTCCATAGAACAAACTTTCAAGTAACACTAGATCACTTTTATTTTATAAATGAAGAAATAGGGTCTCAGAGAGGAATTTGCTCAAGGTCACACAGCTGGTAAAAGGCAAAATTGGGGCCAGGCTTGGTGACTCAGCCTGTAATCCCAGCACTTTGGGAGGCCGAGGCGAGTGGATTGCCTGAGCCCGCGGGTTCGAGACCCACTGGGCAACTTGGTGAGACCTCGTCTCTACAATAAATCAAAAAAACTAGCCGGGCGTGGTAGTGCGCGCCTGTAGTTCCAGCTACATGGAAGGCTGAGGCGGAAGACCACCGGAGCCCAGCAGGTTGAGGCTGCAGTGGCCGGGAGCGTGCCACTGCACTCCAGTCTGGGCGACAGAGTGAAACTCCAACTCAAAAAAAAAAAAAAAGGCAAAATTGGCACTAGAACCCAGGCTTCCTAAAGCTCAATCAACTCTTTCCAGCAGGTCCTGCTCCCTTTTTAAAAATGAATCCTAAACCCCAGAATTTCTGGTAATCAAAGATATCTATGGATATTTCCAGAACAAACCCGAGTGTTTGTGATCACACTCACTGGCTTCATGTGGCTTCTCTCTCAGGTACCTCTCTGCTGAGGATGGTGCATTCAAGACTCTCAGGTCCACTGTGGCGTGGGGGGTGATGGCAGAGCACAGGGCACAACCTGAGGACTAGCCTGACATTAGTCACAGGTTCTGGAAAGAGGCCTGGATGCCCAGATCCTGCTACGTGACTCGAGTCAGGGAGATAGGCTTCCTGACAGGTGTACCCAAATGGTGATATGGAGGATTGCCATGTCATCCCCGAGGATCAGGTTGAAGAAATGAAAGCTGAGGTCTGACCGGGGCCTGGGTGCCTCTGCCCAGGCCTGGTACTAGTCCCACAGGGCTCAGGTGCTGGAACCAGAGTTGCCTTCCCTGCCCCACACCCTCCAGCCAAAGTCTAGCCATCTTCAGCCCCATATTTTACTCCCTGAGCTCCCAGCCACAGCCACCTCTCCTGCACTGTACACTCACAGTACAGGTGCCCATCACCCTCAGTGGGCACACAGCATCCACTCCCCCACCACACTGTCCCTGTGTGTGTGCCTATTTAGTGCTTTTCACAAGCACACCCAGGGTCTCCGTGTAGCTTCAAAGCTTTCAGTAGGCTGGGGCAGGCCTGAATCTCTGCTGACTCCCACAGGGACAAGTTGTGGGCTTTGCACAATGCATTCAGGAGAGGAAGATAACTGCCTCCCAGTGCCTAGCGTGGTGCTTGACACAGAGCAGGCACACAGACGTTCTCTGGGGTTTATTAGCAACTTGCCACATCCAGCAACAAAAAGAATTTATGTTAGGCAAACAGTATCAGATCAAGAGTTACAGAAAGAGGGCTTATGGACTCAAGGAACCCTGGGATGCTATATAACCGGTTAGCTTTTCTGAGTCTCAGGGAGTTCATCAGTACAAGTGTGAGTTGAGGATTGATGATGATGCTTTTGGCTCTAAAACTCTGATTTGATTATAAAATCATAAAGAGGGGGAATGCCCAAGCCATGTTTTCATCATTCTCTTCTCCTGCCTTTCAGCATGGATTGAACAAACCCTAGTAGGAGATTGTGCTTGCATCCAGGCTCAACTGAGAGCACTACCCTTTCCCCAGTCCAATGCATTTGCAGGAGTGAAAGTGGAAAAACACACTTCAGCCCAAAGCAATGGCTTTGGATACCTCAGCCCAAGTTACATAAAATAGGAGATTCAGAAACAGAGACCCTTTCGGCCCAGATAATTGAAACCAGATACGATGGACAGGAAGCTATGGAGTAACAGTCTCATCTCCTGCTATTTAGGTTAAAATCCTTCCCCACCCCTCACCTTTGCTGCTTGAGCCTTTTGCAAAGAACAATGATTCCTACTGTGAGCTCAAAAACCCAGCACCACGCCTGGGCTCCAGGCCTTTCTCCCTCACTTTCTCCTCTCTAAGGCTTCTCGGCTGTGCATCGGAGGGGAGAGAACATGACACCCGAGGCCCTTCTGTGTGGCACCATGGCCCACACTCCCCCCTTTCCCAAGCAGTGGGCCTCTAGGGGTGGAGGCAAGGTCAACACTTCCCTGGCAGACAGGGCAGCACAGAGAGAGTTAACAGTGAGCAAGTGTTTGTATCTGCCCCTGTGACTGGGATACACAGCCCAGGTCCTGGGGGCCTGCCAGGCTGGCCTATTGTCTGGCACTGTTTGCCTTTGGGGCAATGGGTGCCCTGGAGTAGGGAGGGAGAGGAGAGCCTGGGGTGGGGGCTGGGAGCATGCCACAGCGCCAGACCAGAGAGCCAGTCTTGGAACCACAGGCCTGGAGGCTGGTTTGTGAAGCCTCTGAGTAACAGTCACTGGAGCCGAGTGCCTGCCCACTCAGCTGTCTGCGGGCTCAGAGGACCAAAGTATGATGGGAACTTCTCACCCAGTCTGAACCATTATCTTCCCTCTCCCAGGTCCCTCAGTCCCCAGATCATTTCTCAGGGCTCTCCATTCTCCTACCCCTGCATACACAGACCCCCTCACCCCAACCAAAGAAGTTAAGGAAGATGAGGAGACGCTGCACATGCTGCCTAGGGGGTGCAGAGAACCTGCTTCTGGGAGACATCCAGAGCTGGTCTGCCCATCGTCACAGGTGGCTTGGTTTACAAAGTCTGATCTTCCCACAAAGGTTGATCAGTGCAACCTGATGCTTGTGTTTGCCCTTCAAATCCTGTTCATCCACAAGAGATCTTTGTCAGTGCTGCATCTCACTAGACACACAGAGCTACCTGCTCAGCTGTGCTCTAACTCAGGCTGCCTGGGTCCAGAGCCCTGTTACCCAGAGCTGTGGGATCCTAAGCAAGCTACTTCCTCTTGGATCCACTACATCTGTCAGATGAGGGTTTGATTTCTAGATCTCTAAGGAACTTTCCAGCTTCCAAGTGCCATAGTCATAGTGTAAGGACTTTAAGCCCTCTTACACAACGGACTTAAGTAATTAATGCAATTAATTACAGTAATGCAACAAAAAGGATGTGCACCTTTGGGGAGAGACTATTTGAGCCACCAATGAATACATGGTTCTATTTAGGGATTTATACTACACTTTGTACAAATACCACACTATGATATGCATGTTGTATATTATCACACTTTGTGGTATGATACACATTTTGGAGTATATTCTACACTCTGTGCATATACCCACTTTTGGGACATATACTTTGAGATATATATATATCAAAGTGTATATACACATACACACACACACACATTAGGCCATTTAGACACTGGGATATGTACACATTTGTGCATATCTACATCCTGGAATATATCCTACACCTTGCATATATAGCACACGTTGTGTAGAGAAATCACTGCTGGGAGCATACTGAGAAGTGTTCATCCTGAAACTCTGTAAAGGCTCTGGGATTAAGAGCAGAGTCCCTGGAATCAGATAAAACTGGATACTGTGAATTTCCACCACGTGTTGTTAACCTTGAGCAAATCACTCACCCTCTGGGACTCAGTTTCTTCACCTGTAAAATGGGGGTAATAACAGAACTCACCTCGTATGTTTTCCCGAAGATTGAACGAGGCGAGGCGATAGCTACTTACTGTGCATCACAGTGTCTAGTACATAAGAAACAGTAAGTGGTTGCTTTGTTATTGATCGCACATTTAAAGGTATTTTACAATGTACACGTATTTTTTATTTTAAAAATACATAAAATCAGACATTCCCAGAGAACAGACAGGAGAACCACTTAATTCATATTTATTTCACATTTGATCTGTAAACTTTTTATTTTAAAAAATCCACTGTCATTAGCAATGTGTGCTGACATTAGTCTTTCTTTAGTGAAATAAGAGTGCAGGCCTTAAATTGTCTCTGTCTAAAACATGTAGTAACGCAGATGTAAACACGAGGTCTCCACTCTCCTCCCCTGACTTTGGCAGTTCATCAATGACATGATCTCAACCAGAAAAGCAGGGAGGGAGAAGAGGACAACACTTTGATACCTAAGAGCTCTTGGGGCAGGAACAGTACTGTTTGGCAGGCCCATTTGTCTTTTCAAACTGTTTACCTTGGGCAAATTGTATCAGGTTTGCTTCTTCCACATAATTTCCACTCCTCTGTGTCTAAAAACAGCAGCTAAAAGATTTCCCCGTAGTCAGCACTTTCGGGGAGGGAGGGGTGCACATACACACAAGATAGAAACATACATATTCTTCTTCAAGCAGTGGCCCTGGAGGCAGAGAAGGGGCACCTGAAAGAGACAGTTTTAAAGTGAGTTACTGGAGCAAACGGTGCATCCAAGGATAATGGCTTTATACACAGGGCTGATGCAAGGCGGAAAGATTCATTTACTTCTGTCTTGGTCCATCATCGTAATATTTACACAGGAAAAGGCAATTATGCTGTTAGGCACAGGAAAAACAAAGAAATCTTTTCCTTGTCAGGAAATCTCAAAGCAGGTCCACGTCCAGAGACAGTCACCAGTTGCTGGTGAAAAGGACACAGAGGGACATAACACCAGAAAGGGGCTTGCATTGCAAAGGGGCTTGGCTTGAACCAGAGGTTGTGTCTTCCTGGAAGGCACATCTCCGTAGCCAGGATTCCAACACCAAAACCAAGGTCAAAGGACATCAGGGGCCACCCCTCCCCCCCATACTATCAAAAATAGTGTATATTTACAGTGAGGGGTGGGGAGCACGGGCAGGGCTGCCCTGAGCGGTTTCGTCTGTGTTTTGTTTTGTTTTGCTTTTTTTTTAAAAAAAAAAAAAAAAAAAGGAAAGCAGAGGTGGGTAGGAGAAAAAGTCAGGGGCTAGGTAACGCTCGCCCATTAACCCTTTGTGAGCCACGCCTCTGCAGTCCGGCGCTTGCTCTGAAAAGCTGTGAGGGCTGGACCAGGGAGGAGGGTGCAAACACCTTTAGGAAACAATACTGATCAGGGGTGGCCCACCGAGAAGCGCGCTCCAGGTCGGGAGTAACCCTAACACGGCGGGAAAGTGTGTGCTTGGCCCTCACGGCAAGAACTCTTCCTCTGGAGGGGCCGTGGACGCCCGCAGGAGGAAGCTCCCATTCGCAGCTCGACCCCCAGGCCGGGAAGCAGGAGACCGCAGGAGCCGGAGCCGGCTTCGAGGGCCGCGGGGCTGAGGGGCCGCGCCCCTGCGTGCCCGCCGCCTCACACGACCCGCTTCCGCTCGCCCCGGCAAAGGATCTTCTTGAAGGCGCGGCGGAAGTCGTGGTTGAAGATGGTGTAGATGACCGGGTTCAGCGAGCTGTTGCAGTAGCCGAACCAGAAGAAGAACTTGAAGAGCGTGGTCGGCACGGGGCAGCCGACGGCGGTGAGCGTGTAGGTGAAGAAGAAGGGGA